>NC_071398.1:665000-845000 GCF_022682495.2 Desmodus rotundus
GCGTTTGCCTGGGCGACTCTGCACACCTAACTCTCATCGTGTCTGCCAGCGAGGCCTGGCCCTGTGCGGCCTGGGGCTTTTCTTCTCTACACAGCGAGTGACAAGTGCAGTGCTCTGTCCCTGTCATCGCTGGCCGGTTGTCATGGATACCTGAGGCCTGGCCATTAATGTTCTTACAGTGGTTTACCTGGGTCCTCAGTGCTCGAGCAGTCAGCCGGGTGCGCTTCCATGCAGCACTGTCAGAGCCGGTGTCTTTTCAGGGTGGACCAAAGTGAGTCAGGTCCCTCTGTGAATCCAGAAACTGTCAGACATGTAACAAGATAGGTTCAAAAATAAAGTTCAGCATGACTTGAAATAAAATAGTCCTGTGAGGACTGCAGAGAATACCCCCGGGGCAGGAAGCGGGTGGTGGGTACGATGGGGAGGCTGGCCTGTCAATCAGTCTGGCCCAAGTGAGGAACTCGAGCCTGCTCTGGACATTCGCACTAAGGGACAGCTTACGCGTGTTCCTGTGAGATGTTAATTCTCCACAGCCATTAGATTGCAACACATTTTTTTAGAGAAAGATGTTATCTTTATGGAGTTGACTTATTTGCAAACTTAACATAAGCTTTCAAACCCACAGAAAATATGGCAGTGTGTTTATATTTAAAATAGATTTTTAAAAATCCAGTGAGTTACTGGGAATTTACTTACCACCCGATAATACTGGGATAAAAATAATTTATGCTTCTGTTTTAATTAAAAGTAAATCATTTTTGTAAAGTAAGTGGAGCTCAGTCTAGTGGTTAAAACACAGTGGGGTGGAGACACTTTTTCTTCCTTCTGGACTTGAGCGCGGACCGGCTGCCCAGTTGGGGGCAGGCTCTTCACTCTTCCTGAACAGCTCTTTGCAATCCTTACAGATGACACCACATCCACCAAAACATGTGTGCGTAGTTGCCAGCCATTTGGTTAACATCCTATGTGGCAAAGTCCCAAGTCCTGGTCTGAGATGTTGACATTTGGCGTCACAGAGAGAGAGACCATTTCACGTTAGAAGGGCTGGCGCCTGGGCCAGCAAGGGGTTTCGGGTTTTCCATTTTACCACAACAATTGGGAGTGAGAGGAGCGGCACGTTTTGTTGGAAGGGTCTGTGGTTGATTCCCTTGGTCACTAGAAGACATCCAACGCCCACACATACAAACATACTGGAACCACCTCTTGTCCCCAGGGCTGGCCTGCATCCCAAATTCAAGAGGAGAGAGGAGATCACAAAGGGGAGGGAGCATGGATAGTGACAGTGGTCATAGGAGATACTGTAGTCCACAGTCACACATGCTCCATATTCCCTCATCTAGCATGTGGCTATTGGGCACCAACTGTATACCCGGTTTGGAGATGAGCCAGATGTGTGTGAACTAGAGCAGCCAGGGAAGACTCCGTGGCTAGAGGCGAGCATTGATGAATCTCTAAAGCATTGCTGGGCATTCTTTGGGCACATGAATGAAGTACAAGGAGTTGTCTCTGTCTTCCAGGGATCACAGCCACGTTGGGGACATAAGGTAAGGTGGCAGTCCTGGGCAGTAAGCAACAGCACAATCGTCTGTGCTCAAGTGCCGACTTTCAGGCAGCAGTTGATAAGGAGATGAGTCGGACCTCACCTATCACCCTAGTCTGTCACCTGTGTCAGCATCGGATGGAATGTGCTCGTGCGGATTGGCGCAAAGCACTGGACTCAGAGTCTGAAAACTGGGCTTAGACCTTGAGTCATCTGCATGCTCACCCTGTGATGGAGACGAAGCTCTGCAAACAGGGTGTGCTGAGGTTAAGAAGAGACGTGTGAGAATGGGCTTTGTAGACTGTAAAGCACAGTGCGTGGATGTCGTGTCTTAGCTCGTCCCTTCCTTGTCACTTGTACCAGTTCCTTTGCAGTACTTACAGAGGAGAGACTTTGTATTTCCCCCAGGACTGAATACGTGGCTGGGCATCAATAAACAGACATTAGCCCATGGGCGGCAGGTGGATGGGTGGATTTTGGATTCACGTTGGCCGCTTCCAGAGGTGTCTGAGACCCTTGTAACAATAGTACCTGAAAATGTCACTTAAGGAGCAGAAAACCATTCGACTGGACAATGAACAGACATACCTGTCTCTCTTGTTCCCACAGTGATGAGCCTGTGTGTACTATTCTGGTTTCTGCCAAGATGCAGGAGTAAAGCAGGAGGGGGAGAGAGCCATGGGGCTCATTTCCTGATTTCCCGCAGGGCATGTTTCCCCCAGAGTGTCCCCCCTGTATAATGGCTCTGAAAGTTGTTGCGTTTCTCCACGCCCCACTAAAGGCCACCAAATCTGGCGAATCTGGCAGAAAGTTTTCATTAAGCTGTGCATGTGCTAGGCCTCAGAGAGGTCACAGACTGACAGGTCAGGGGGATGACAGTTCCTGCATTCGAGCCACTCAGGAACGCGAATCCCACTTCGAGGAAGTAATTAGAAATGACCAGAATTTAACTTTGGTTCTCACAGTGTGACAGAGTTAAAGGCATAAGATTTGAATATAGACTTGCCTGCATTAGAATTTTTACTCTATTAACTCTTTGTAACATGGATAAATTGCTCATCTTCTCTGGGCCTCAGATTTCTTGTTGGTAAGATGGGCATGAATAATATCTCTCTAACATCATTGTTACAAACATTTGAGGAGAGTGTATATAAATGCTTATTATTATTATCAATCACACCCTAAAATAATTCAGAAATGGGGTGGAAATGCCGGGAAAAATCATGGCAAAGGCAGAGAAATTGGTGAACACTGAGGTGTCCCACCCTGTTCCAGAGAAGCATAGCATGAGCCTGTGAGTTGAAAAACACATCGGGGTCTTGAGTCTGAGGAGGAGGGGTTGAAGGGATGATTTCTTATCTGCTGCCACAGGAGCCAAGAAGACTGTCCGAGAAGCCAGGAGGGGAGCAAGCAGAGAAGCCAGGCCTGCCTATCTCTCCAGACGCCATGTTGAAACACTGGGTGGAGAGGAAAACCAGGGTGAGAGGGACTGCAGCGACCAGATAGTAACTGAAGTTTGGAGTAGACGGTGGGTCGGGGGAGGTCAGGCTGAATGCTACATACATAATTCATTCATTCAGCAAAAAGCTGTGAAGCATCTTCCCTGGGCCATGTTCTGGGCCTGGGATATGGGGGAAAGTCCCTTTGAGATCTCTCATTCTAGTAGGAAGGTGTTGGAATACAAATCAAATAGTTTAATTACGTAACGTCATGGAAAATTCTCGGTGCTGGGGGAAAGGGGCTATGGACTATCAATGGAAAAAGGGTTGAACAATTTTCAATTTGGTGGTTAAGGAAAGTGATATTTGAGCAAAGACTTGAAGGGGGTGATTTAGGGAGACCATTTGAGAGGGTAAAACAAGAATACAGGTCAGAAAGAATGATGGTTGGGTTCACGATGTGGCTGTAGTGCTCTGTAGAGGTGCTGAGAGCCAGTAGGGTTTGCTTATGGGCTGGAAGTGGGTGAGGGAGGAAGATCTACTTGGGGCCAGGAACAGGGGAGGTTGAAGCTTCAGCTGACTTGGGTAGAAGTCTGTGCAGCAGTAAGGTGGGTGAGAGGGGAGGGTCAGGAGCTCGATTTAGGGCACATTAAATGAATGTGTGAATGGCCATTCGACATCTAAGTGGCATGCCGGGTAAGCAGTTGGACACATGATTCTGAAGTTCAAGGGAGAGGTCCTGGTTAGAGTTACACATTTGTTGAGTTTATCAGCATATAGATAGAATTGAAACCTATGACACTAGATATACTAATAATGTGTGAATATATAGGTATAAAAAGAGGCCCAAGGCCTGAACTCTAAAGCACTTTCTCCACTGGGGTTGAGAAGATGAAGAGGGTTTAGCGAAGGAGACTGAAAAGTTGCGGTCAGTGATGTAGGAGGGAAGCCAAGAGACTGCTGTGGAAGCCTGCTGAAGGTAGTTCCCCAAGGAGAGGGAATAACGAACTGCTTCAGTGGTGGCAGCTTTGTCAAACCAGTGCGGACAGAGAATTACCATTGGATCTGTCAGCGTGAAGGCTGCTGTTTTCCTTGACTGTACCGAGCTGCCTGCACGCGGGTACTAAGAGCGGTCTATTGGGTCAGGTGCAAAAGACCGGAATTCTGGTCCCAGGTTTGCCACATTCTTTCTGTACCTTTGGAAAAGTTACCGAGTCCATCTGAATCTTGTTTGTTTTTCTGTCATCTGTAAATGTGAGATGATATTAAAACCCATTAATCGCAACTGGGGTTTTTATGAGCTGCGTATCAATCAAGCAGATTGACTAATACTGATTTGGATAACCTATGGAAAGCTTACTATCCCCACTGAGATGTATGGAAACAGGGTATTTTTGTTTTTATAAGCTTGTCTAGCGCTACCTCGCTGCAGGGTTCTAAGCTGTGACCTGTAGCTGTTGGCTTCTGTCTGGTGTTGACTAAAATGAAGAGTTCAGTCTCTTAAATTGCTGTTCTTCTGCAAAAACTTACAAAATAAAACACAAAACAGAATAAAATATAAACATAAAAAGAGAGATAGAGGACATTTACATCATAACAATGCAAAACAGCTTATAATTTTCATGAATTACTCTTTCTCTTAGACTTCCCACCACTCTGTCTGGTTTGGCCATCTTCTCTGTTCTTTCCTCTTTTCTTTCTGGAGGAACCCCCACTGTACTGATCAGGGTTGGCTAGGATATACTGTCACACCAGGGGTGACCTCAGCGGAAGTTCTTACACTTCCAACTCCACTGCAGATCTTCAGGATGACTGTCCCCTAGGGGTGACTCAGCAGTCCAGGCTTTGCCTTCTCAGCATGGAACCTCCCCAGTTCTTAGGAAGGGAGGGCAGCACTTGCAGACAAGCCCTGTGCACCAAAGGGTCCGCGTTACTCCTGCTCCCTACTCACGGGCCTTCACGAGCCATGAGGCCTGTTCGATTGCAAGGGGGCTAGGATGTATAGGGGACATATGGACTATTGGGCAGTTGTAACTGTTTCTGCCACATTCCTTTAAAATCCTTCCATTTCCATATGCAAAACAAATAATTTCCCCCAAAATTTAGTTTTCAAAGGCCTGCCTCAGCATCCTTCTCTCATCTCTGGCCTCTGTTTGGGGTGTGGGAGGAGATGTAGGAGGTGGGGTGAACTTGTTCCTAAGATAAGTTGTACTGACCAAATGGGCCAATGGTTGTGAGTGCCCGTGCGGACTGTAGAGCATCACAGTCGTAGAAGACATTTCCACAGCTGTCACTCCGTGCCAAGGGCTCCCATGTGTTAGTATGATCAGTTCACATAACCTAAGGGCCAGGCGCCTTCACCAGCGCCATGTCGCAGAGCAGCAGACTGAGGTGTGGGGAAGCTAAGCCGGCCAAGGCCTTACTGGTAATGAGGCAAAGCTGGGGTGTAGGTGCAGGCCGTCTGACTCCAGAACCCACGCTTGACCACTGGGGTACATTGTCTCCTGTAGAGTGCAGCCCTGCGTGAACGCGCCTCTCTCACTGTCCCTGTCGGAGCAGTTCTGAGGGCGGAAGCAGCCAGATTGGGGCAGGAAGACCCTGGGAAATGAGCTCTACTAATAAGGAAGGCTATTTGCTTTTTTGCTTTAATGGGGAGGGACGTGGCTGCAAAGAAAGGTGTGATCAACGTCATGAACTCCATTACTGTCTGTGTCCTCACCTCTGGCATATGGAGAATCGTACTTCCTTACCCTCGAAGTCAGGGATTCATTCTGGCCAATACCATGACGTGTCACTTTTGGTGACAGCACTTAGGAGCTCTGTGCCGCTTAGTTTGTCCCTTTTCTGGGCATTAGAAACATAACTTACTTTAACCCCTCTCCTATTTTATCTCGGCAATTGGGTTCACTTGCTCTGAGTCTAAGAGTTGGGCTGTACGCAGCAGCTGGAAGCTTCTCGGGGCAGCATGAGGGGGTGGCCGTGTGTCCAGGTTACACAAGCAACTTGGAACTGTTACTGTATCCCTCCCTGAACTGCTGATGGTCTGCCACTTGGGAAGGGCCAAAGACCATGTGTAAAAGCACATTTCTTGGATTTCTGCCTTGGAGGCAATATTTTCCAGGTAGTTTGTTGAAACTGAACTTGTCAGTAAAATTCATCCATTTCATTTTTAGAGCTTTTCAAAAGAAAAGTGCAATCCTAGACTCCTTTCTTATCTCCCACCCTTTATGCAATCGCTCAACAACTCCTTTGCCAGGCACTAGCAATGATGGTTCCCAAACCTTCGTCTTTACCATTATAAGCAATTTAACACGCAAAAGAGAACGGGGGTTTAGAGCACATCTAAGGTGGCTCCACTTTTACCTGCATTACTAGGATCAGCTTCAGGGTTCAGCAGGAATCCACAGTCAGAGGGACTGAGAAGGTTAGTGGCATTTCATGCAACAGAGGAAACAGTCTTCACTGATGTTCCGACTGTCTTCCTAGCTGCATTCACTGGGGCTCTCCCTTTACATTGCCTAGCGCTGTCCAGAGTTTAAAATGAAGGTGGTTCAAAACATGTTCTAGAAGCCAAACAGTCTCTCCCCCAACCCCCCTGAGAAATGGCCTTTTGGAAGGACAGGGGGATTGACGTGCTCGATGATTTCTTAGGTCTCAGTCCCAGAGTCCTTTCTTTACTCACAAAGCATTTGTTCTTTTAAAGGATCCAATATGTTTGTGTAACTGATGTGAAACAAGCTTGACTCCAAAAAGATTTAGCTTAATATCTGCCTATGCATTTCAGGGCCGGCCATCTGTGGGATGTGCATTAAAGGCCCTGGCGGTGCACAGCTCGTCACGTATGATATCGGGCACGCAAATGTGACGTGATGCCCATGTACTCTTGAGGGTAATTTGATGTGCCAGCCAGCTCGATGGGCAGAGAAGCTATAAACATAGTTGTCACAAGTGAGAGAGAGCGCTGGGTCGAAGGCAGGCTGGAGAAGCAGGCAGCACTGGAACCTGTCTCCAGGCCCTAATGAAAGTGTTAATTAGTGTGGTACAGAATTGTGGGGAGAGCAGTCTCTCCGCCAGGCCCCCGTGACGCTCTCTTCATTAACCACTTCCTTCTCTTGCCCTGGCTTCTCCAGCTCCCTTTCCCAGTCAAGGCGAGCCCAGGAAGCAGGGAGGCAGATGAAATTATGCCACAGAAGGGAGGCTTTCGTGGGGCCTTTGCTGAAAAGAGAGGCCAGCAGGGCAGTGGCTGTCTGATGTTTATAGGAATAAGTACACATTTAATCTACATAATCATTAATCTTTCTTTATGTAAAAATGATTAGTAAATAGGGTTTTTAAGCAACTGTTTAGTTTACACATTGGCATCATAGATTAACTTATTTCTAAAACACTTGATTTTATCACTCTGCCTAATGATTTGTCACATGATTTATTGGGTAATATGATAAATCATGTGCGATTTATTGTTTATCCTATAAAGAGTGCAACAATTCATTAAACAGTGATGAGACCCAGCAGTTGCGCAGGAAAGCCCACCTTGTTGGCTGTTGCGTTGAGCGGTGCTGATGCTTTTCCAGAAGCGGAGTGGTTCCTTCCCGGCCCAGGTTTACAGCATGGGGCAGTCAGACTGTGCTTAAATTAAATAGTTTTAGGAAATAATGGTGTAGTCATAATCTTATAGTCTAGCCATATTTGTTTTATATGGAAAAATAAAGTCTTAAGTCTGATGGGTGTTAAATCTGTGAGTTTATCTGTGATAATAAATGTGGCATTCTTTGTTACGAAGGCATTAAACTTAATGGCACTGTCTCAGAACACTGTGTGGCAGCTGTGCTTCCCTTTCCCTGGCTTTATGTCGGGTCAACGTGCCTGCTGGACGGCTCTTTGTGATGTTCTGGGGTGTTCTTCGAGCTCAGAGGACATCTTGGTGTGTGAGGACCAGGTGACAAGTGCAGAGCTGAGGATAGAGCCAGCACCAGGGTCCAAAGCTAGGTCCTGACCTCTGACCTTGAACTTCCTCCTGGGGACACAGGGACCACTTTTAAAAGAAGAACAAACTTCTCATTTAAGAGAAGTTTGTTCAGTAGGTGGTAAGCCCAAGAGAACTGAGCACTCCTCTTACCTTGTGGGGAGAGATCAGGCATCGCCCAGCTGATTGGACTCGGCCTCTTGTCCTCCTGTCTTTTAATTCTTTGCTCTCCTTTCGTTTCTGTGTAGGTGTTTTTGTTGGCTCAGCTTCCAGTCTTCCTTCAGCAAGAGGACAGAATCCTCTTTCCTTTACTTCAGTACTAATGACCTCACCAGGTGACCTATGTGTCTCACATGCGACTGACTCCTTAAACTTTGACAGAGCAGGGAATCCTGACTACTTGGATTGTGTGGGTTTGAGCACAGAAGCCGAGCGAGGCCGACCAGAGCTGGACTGTGGAGAAGGCCTGGAACTGCTGGTAGCCACCTCATCCTGACGGCGTAGAGAAAGTGCCCCTGAGAGTGAAGCCTGCACAGGTGAAGACCGGAGAGACCTGCCCCTGTGTTCATTAGTATGCCACGTGGTGATCACTAGTGCAGAACACTTGCGTGAGTCCCCGGACCCAGCCCTACCAGAAGCAAGATACCCCCTGGGATTTTCCTGTCCTTGTTTTCTTTTCTTCCAAGCCAATGTGACATAGATTTATAATTGTAAAAAATCTTATTGACACACTAGCTCTCCCAGAAGCCAGGTCCATATTATCTCATCAGGAAACTTCTCGTATGGAGAAGGGACATTTCAGCCCCCAGTTTCCGTTCTCCATCTGCATGGTGGCTTATGCACCGTGGGTCCCTGGGGCTCTCACCTCGCCTATTTTATATACTGGGCTTCCTTGCTAAATTTAACTTTAAAAATCAGTTGCGCTATTATAAATGAAAGTTTGTAGTACCTTCTGTGGACTCTAAGCCCCTGCAGGGAAGGCACAACATGTTGTAGATTTTATCCAACCATGACACATTTTTATGTGGTAGGTCCTCAAAAAATGTGGACTAATTTTTTGATTAATTGAAGGAAAATGAAGATAATCGGAGTGCGTTTGTTAGGTTGTCAAGGCCTTCGGTAGACAGTAGAGGCTGCTTTTTGTGCAGAGGCTGTGTGGTAGACTAAGGATGGCCACACACTCTTGGCTCCTCCTCCCGTTGAAAGGTGGAGTCTAGTTTCCCTCCCTTGAGTATGGAATGGCTTCCTGGTTTCCTTGATCAGTAGATCACAACAGAAAGGATGTCCTGGCCTGTTCATTGCTAGGTCCTTGTGGCTTCCTCCTGGTCCTTTTGTAGCGCTTACCCTGGAGGAAGCCAGCCCATGGGGGCAGTTGCATATCTCAAGACTGTCATTGCTGTGAGGAAGGCCAGCCTAGCTGAGTAGACCGGCCACAGGAAGGGAGGCCTGACCAGCTCTTGCCCTCCCAGCCCCAACCGTCATCTGACTGTAACCACATGAGAGACCGTGAGCGAGAACTGTCTGGCCAGGGATGGAAAGAGGAAGATCACGGCACACTGCTCTTAAGTCTGCTGTGCAGCAGCAGCCAGGGTTGCCTACTACAGATGTGCCACGTGCGATTCTCCAGGGTGTTAGGGACTTCGAGTCACATGACCTCTAACACTGTTATCTTTAACACTCTTTGGCCCTACAGGTCCTTAGAGTTTCTAGTTTCTCTGCACACTCTGGCCCAGACACTGGCTGGGCATGCCAGATGCCACAGGAGGACCCTGAACTGCAAGGGAGGGCACTTGTGTTCTGCCCTTTCTCTGCCAGGAAAGAGCTGGCATCCCTAGAAAACATTTTTTCTCTCCTCCTGTAGGCCTCAGCTCATAGTTCCAGGTCCTGTGTCTCTTCCGTATGAAAACTCCTGAACTTTTCATCTAGCCTGTCTCTCCACTTTCAGCCACCCAGTGCCCTTCACCCCATTTAGTTTTCTTTGTAGCACTTGGTTTGACCTTGAATCTGAGATGGCCTGAGCGATTTGCCTGAGCACATCATAGCAGAGTCCTTGACCTGGGATTCTGGAACCGTGTGCGGCACAGAGTCCCACGAACACTGTCGGACATTGATAAACTGTGTTCCAGTGCTGGGCAGGCGCCACTCGCCCTCACACACGCTGTGGAGTGACTGAGAAGCTGAATAACATCCGTGGTGCCTTCTGGCTTGGACAGTCCAAGATCTTAAGGTTTGAAGACTGCAGAGCGTGAGACAGGCCAGGGACCGGATATTGTGTAGCAAACAAGGAGTTAGACCATGGGAGTAGCAATCCCCACCTGAAAACATTTTTTCCTTGGGAGATGTCAAGACTTCAGGGGTTCCCCCAGAGAACTCATCTGGCCAAAATGTAGAGTTTGGGGGTGCGTCTTTGGCCAGTTCTAGGTTCCTCCACTCCTGTGAGGCCTATAAGTTTCGGAGTATGTTTGTGCCCCATCCCTCTTAATACCTCATAAAATAGTATTTGCCAATAGTGTCACCTTGTAATTACATTTGCTGAACTCACGCTGCCTGTGTGTTTGCTCTTTTTCATTATGTAGCTTCAACCTTTATAATGTTACCAATTGACACCATAATTAGTATAGTTTACTGCAGCACTGATTATGGGGGCCTCCTTGTCAATCAGCCTCTGTTTGCTTCCTTTCCCTCTAAACCTTGGCTAATTTACAGGGCACATGGCTGCAGGGCTGTGTGTGTGAGAGAAAGGCGTGTCCCCTTCTACTTGCACTTGACCTCCCAGTTCCTGAGTGGTCACTTTGCTCCCAGTCTTAGGACATAAAGCTTTTAGCCAGAGATCTGAAAGGAAGAGAAGCCCCTTGAGCCCGTGTAAAGGGTCAAGGTACTGGGTGCCACCCCGGCCTCTCCTCTGGGGCCTTTGGCAAGTTGCCCAAGCTCTCTTTGGCTCCATTCCCCCACCCAGCTCGCCTTCCTGCCCTACCTGCCTCCAGGGGCTTCAAAGAGCTAACAGATGTGGAAGAGCTTTTGAAATAAGCATGCCATATAAATTCAAGGTGTTTGGGAATGGTTTTCTCATAAACCTGCCAACACTATCTTTTTGGAAAAGACAGAAGTCACAAATCCACTCTCGTTTTAATTTACCCTGGTATTTCCTTAGCAGATGGTTAAAGAGCTGCTTGCCGTGTGTCCTCTGCACCGGCACCCAGAGGCTAACGCCTTCCTTGTAAACCCCAGGCACCCTGGCCTCCCTGGAGGAAGGGTCTGGCTTCCCGGGGTGCCCCAAAGGTCCTGTTGGGAGGAGGGCGTGTGTCCTTCTTCTCCCCCTGAGTTTCTGGCAGTCAGTATAAGAAGGCCAGGACTGCCCTTTCCTGGCCTGCCGCGCTCACTTTCCCATGGGGTGTGGAGGAACTTCCCTGAAACCCAGGTACCCCTCCACTCCTGCACCTTGTGGGGAGCTCAGCAGGCATGGCCCAGCCTGCCTTCCAGGAGCAGGAGAACCCCACCTTGAGTTCCTGGGTCCTGGCCCCGTGGAATGTAAGGCATGGCTGCCTTTGCCCCTCGCTGTATGTCTGCCTGCCCTGAACACCCAGGGTCCTTACACACTGGCCCTGAGTCTGGGCTTGGAGTAGTGGGGAGAGTCCGGGTTCAATGTTAATTGAGGGTCGAGCCTTATTTTTCAATATAGCTCAGGCGGCCACAAATACTAAGCATTTCTCTCTCTGCTTCTCGGCTCCATTTATCACTGAGCTCAGTCTCGGGGTGGGATAAAGACTGCAAAATGGTTAAAGTTGAAAACACCTTAAACCTTTAATTTTACCTATTTCCCAGGTAGCATTCTTGGGGACAGTTTTCCTCTCGGGGCACAACCAGCTCTAATGACATACAGCGGCTCCTGGCACCACAGCGCATTGTGCTTCTTGCGGAATGTCCTACTTGCTGTTCAAAGTAGGGCTGTTTGTCCATTTTCTGGGATTCTGTTTTTCTTTTTTTCCTTTAGCTCATCTGTCTCCCAGGATACCTGATACAAATTTCAAGGGTCAGCCTTTCACACTTGTCATGGAGATAATTCATGTAAGATCTCAGCCTGCCTTCCAGAAATGTGTTCCAGGTTCTCACCGCCCTTTGTTATTCTTCTGACAGCCTAGCCCACACTGCCGCTCAGATGTTACACAAACACCTACTGTGTGCCAGCTGTGCCGCAGAATACCGTGAAGCATACGACATAGTCCCTGTACCTTCAGGGACTCAGACTGGCTGAGGAAGTCCAGTTAGAGATTTCATAGGCCCCTAAAGTCCTGTTCCAGCTCTATGAATGAGAGTGAGGGTAAGGGGGGAGTGGAGAGGGTGGTGTGAGCCAAGTGTCCTGGCTCTCCTCACCTGTGCTCAGGGTGACACAGCGGACTTGCAGCCACACCCCTGTGCCCCATTCTCCCTGGCCAATCCTGCTTGGAACTGGAGCTCCCTCCTCCGGAGGGTCCAGACTTCTCCCTTAATACCTCAGTCTTCTTCACGACCTTCCTTGGTCCTGCTCTCTCTCCAGGACATCCCAATGCTCATTTGGGGAGCTTGGCAAGTTGGAAATGCAGGAGTCTTAGCAGAGGTCAAGTCCACCTTTTAGAGAGATGGAGGGAGGCGTTTTGTACACATCAGAACAGATTTAAGCTCCCAGCAGATGCGCATGTAATGTGGCTCATGCTAGATTACCCTTGCTTAAGTTAGTCTGTGATTTAGCATTCCTGTTTAGCTGCAGAATTCCACTGAGGGTACTGCTGGATCCCAAATCTTGTCAGTGTAATTGAGCATAACATCTTTTCAGGTTCGTATTTCAAAAGATGCATATCTCCTTTCTGCCATTTGTTCTTTTAGAGCTATTTAAAACTTTTAGCTTGCCCCATCCTGCTGAAGGAATTTGAGTTTTAGGCTGATAATTTATGTTTATGCTGAGAACGCGATTTCCTTTCTGCATCCAGAATGATTAATAGACTTTTCTCCGTAAATTAATGCGGGAGAGGATATAGGTAAATTGCCAACCAAACAGAGAACTTCTCTTTGTACCAATGATTTCTTCAAGCTCTTTCTTCTTTGTGTTCCTTAGAGGTACAATGTCACCTGGACTGTGTGCCTTCTGATGGCATAAGAGGTCCTCACCCTTTCTCCTACTTCCTGACAGCTCCCTTTTAGGAGCAGGAGTCAGCCAACCAAACCCTCCCCCTGCCAAACCCAGCTTGCCTCCTGTTTTCAGATGGCCTGTGAGCAAGAGTGGTTTTAAATTTTTAGATAATTGAAAATGCAAGAGAAGAATAATATTTTGTGACACGTAAAAATTATATGAAATTCGAATCTCAGCATCCCTAAATAAAGTGTGGTTGGAACACAGTCGCGTGCATCAGTTTGTGTATTATCTGGCTGCCTTTGCACTTAACAGCACGGTGAGTAGTTACAACAGGGGCCTTATGGGCTACGAAGCCTGCAGTAGTGACTATGTGACCGTTGGCAGAAGGAGTTTGCCGACTCCTGCATTAGAGAAGGAGGGAGAGTTCGCTTGTGCCTCAGGTGGGCATTGGGTTTTGGATGCCTGTCCTACAGTTACTCATCTCTTGATAGCTACATCTTAATTTCCCTCACCCTTGGGCCACGTTACTTGAGTGGGTTTTATCCCCCACCCCTGTCTGGCCCCACCCACAGAGGAGGCACAGGCCTTGGCTGAAGCCGGTCAGGTCAGCACTGTCCCCCCGTGGCAGAATGATTGGTTCAGGACAGTCACTTGAATCAACTGAACCAACAAGGTCTATGCCAGGACTTCTGGGAGAGAAGGAGGTGCTCCTTCGGTAAGGTGTGCACCAGGGCAAACAGAGAATGGAGCAACTGCAGGCGTCTTGTGACAGTGAGGCGTTAATGAGGGAGTCAGAACTGGTGACTTTATTTTAGTCCAGAATCAAGCCAGACCTGACGCTCCTACCCTTTGTCTGTTTGGTTGAGCCCGCGGATTTTTGCTTAAATCTGTATTTCTCTAGTTAGTGGAGTTAGTGGCTTGCGTTTGTGTCAGATGTGTCCCTTATAATAAAGGCCTGGCTCACAGGAGCCTGCTGGTCCCTGCAGTCCCTGGAAGTCCACTTTCTATCTCACAGCATGGAGAGACGTGGGCAACTGAGCTGATGGGGCAGGTTGTTGGCACCACCTGAGTACCAGCCATCTCTGACGTGAGACAAGGGCTGTGCCAACTAGCAGAGAGACACAGTGGTGGAGTGGAGAGGCCAGGGTGTGTTTCTGGCTTTGGCGGCAGCCCTGACACTTGATGGGCTGTTGATATTGAGTAGTACATCACTGAGTCACCATGAAAGTTGGGGTCCTCCTCAGTGAGAGTCACAAAGCGCCTGTCTTCCCATGGGTATTGTGAAGAATAAATGAGATCATCCAGGAGAAAGCAATGTGTGAACTTCACAGCAATGAATGAACACACACTGCTGGAGGCCCTGGTGCCCAACAAGTGCTGCTCCGCTGGCCAGCAGGGCTTGAGGGGAGGGAGAGTGGGCACCAGCGGGCCCTCACAGGCATGGGTGGAGGTGTGTCTTCTCCCTGTGTATCCTTCATGCTGCTGAAGGAGATGAAGTGGGTACCTTTAGCCCTGTTTGAGGAAGAAAGAAGCTGAGGTTAGGGGTTTGGGTGGCTTGCCTAAGACCTCACAGCTGGGACAACCCTAGGTCTTTAAACTCTTGGTCTAGCCATTTATGGCAATGCTGCCCTCAGAAACAAAATCCGGAAGAAGTAAGAAGAGCCGTGATGGCCCTTCCCATTCTGGACCGGTGGTTGCAGGACATGCATGTCAGCCGAAACACTAACCGTATGTCCTGGCTGCCCCGTCCGCCTGCCCACCCACAGTGCCAGAGAAGACAGCGGTCTCTTGCAGGGAGTGTTTGGGACAGTGATGGTGATGGGGTTCTTCCGGGCACTCTCCATGTTACAGATGACTCTGAGGTTTCACGGATAATTAAACAGGCCCAGAAAACAACATGTGGCTGGTGGGGGGTTAGAAAAGTCAGTGCATATGGACTCAATTTCCTTTGCAGCACAAGTGTGTTCAAGCATAAAGGAGAAATGTGCCTGGGGTAGATGAATGTGGGGTGTCTGGTCTCTAATACCCTCTCTAGGGACTTTCTCTGTGATGCCCATGACATGGGATCCACCCTGGGCCTTCGGTAGCCTCAGAGAAGGTCTACCCAGCATTGTGCTAGGAACTGATCCCTTCATAACAACATGCTTCTCAGACACGAGGTTGTGGGGTGAGCCCCTCTGGGATCTGCCTTTTGATTCTTCAAAGTGAGTCTCTTGGGGAGGGCTCGTGGTGGCATTTCTGCCCATATGGAAGGGTGTGAGAAACAATTTGGATGTCTGAGATGCTCAGAGCTGGGCCAGGGGAGGGGTCCAGGTTACGCGAGTGCAGAGGGGCAGCCATGGCAGCATGGTGAGGGAGTATGTCCTGCTCAAGGACCCTGTGAGGAAAGCCCTTCACATCTGCTCAGAAGAGGTAGGACGAGGAAGGATGGTTGGGAGGAGAGATGGTGTGGCAGGTGAGGGAAGGCAGCTGTGGAGATGGGCAGCGCCTTTCCTCCAATTATTCAAGCCTCTACCTTGCCAGTCATCAGAACACAGCCCAGAATTTTATGAAGGAAGGTGCTGGAAGGAATAAACATCATAATGAGGGTGATCAGTTGTCAATGTTCTTAGTGCCATTCAAGGAGCAGGCACATATGGGGGAGTAGGGCAAGAAAGTCACCAGGCAATGGAGAGTCCCCAGGCCCTGCCCCTGGAGTCAGGGTGGGTACCCTGTAGACAGGGAAGCCCCAGAGCAAGCCTTCGCTCCCCGAAGACTAGGCATGTCCCGGGCGAGAGCTCTGAGCCCGAGAGAGGGAGGGACCATGAAGCCCCAGAGTGGGAGCAACCCAGGCGGGCTCCACCTCCCACTGCAACTGTCCGCGAGAGGTTAAAAACCCTCATGAAGTTTCCGTCGTGAGGGAAGGGGCACAGGGCTGCCCTTGTCCTCTGTTGAGGGGATGGGAAGAGGGCACAGGGCTATGTATCCATGTGACAAGAAAAGTTTGTTTACTTGGGAGCTCATTTTCCACAGCCTCCAAGGGAAAAATTAATGCATCCATTTGCAACAAATGAGCCAAAATTCCCTCTCTGAGGCATATTGCCCTCACTAAAGTCTTGCTATTTCTGTTCTTTAGGAAAAGTTGACACGGTAGTATTTGTTTTGGAGGGTTTTGAAATTCGGAGGCAACTTGTGGTAAAAGATGAGCAGACATTTTTTGAGGAAAGTTCCAGATGCCTGGAACAATGGCTAGAACCAAGAATTGGGGGTGGGGCTGTTGTAGGGGTCAATGCCCGAAGTGGTCAATGAATTTTAGAGCTCAGAAGTGGACGTTTTCTTACTGGCTGGAAAGGATGGCCGTGGTTATCTGTTCAGAATCAGTCTTCTTCTTTCAGTTGCTTCAAGAACGTGTCTTCCGCAGAAATCCGGGACTGCTCACTCCCTCCTGCGTGACGGCCATCTGCTGTGATGGCCCCTTGCGCCCCAGGAAACAAGAAGGCCAAAGTGTCACCCTTTTGGGCCTGACTGCTCAGTTGGAGGACCAGGAGAATGCAGTGGAAATAAAGGAAAATATAAAAGCCCCACATTTCTGAGTATGCAGGAAGGGCCGAAGGGCAGAGGTTGAACAGGGAGGCCCTGGGAAGGGTTGAACCTCATAGGAACCCAGCGGTGTGGGGGAGAGAGCAGATGAAGGGCTTGTTAGGGGAGCAACCCTTCCTCTCCAGCTGTGGCAGCGAGAGGGGAAGGGTAGAGAAGGGCCAAGAAAATGAAGACGCCAGCTGAGTGCTTCCATCTGCATCTCTGACTGAATTATGGGGACAGAGGAGGTTTGGGGAAGCTGTTGGCGGATCTCAACCATGTTGTGGCAAATGAGGCCCTTTGGCCTTTTGGAAAACCCGTGCTTTATTAAAATAAATTGAAAGAGATTGAATCCGTCTGTTCCCTCCTCCCCCCTCCGTCTTTTGAGGCAGGCACACTCTGCTTACCGTTGTTTTACCTTGAGATAGCTTGCACTGTGGAAGGGCAAACCTGTAATTATCCTGCCTGCTGAAAATGATGGCTGTCACTTAACAGAAAGCCTGACTGTTTTCCTTCCACGGGGTCTCTGATTCATGCCAGCGCATCTGTCTGTAATCTCTTCAACTAGAGCTCGTCTGAGCCAGTCTAGTGGCAGCAAAATGACAGGGTTGCTGGTGTCCAGATGAGATGTTGGGAGAGGCACAAGGTTGGTTCCTGGGTTGCTGGGCCCTCATCTCCAGACCCCCTCCCACCCAAAGGAAGGGTGTTTTGGTGAGAGGCATGGTCCCTGCCACCACCAGGGAGAGCTCACACCCCAGGTCTATCTTGCTCTCAAGTATCAAACAGAGAGGAGGCTTCTGGTCAACCTCTGGAATCAATGTCCCAGTAATACTTTCATGACTTCGGGTGGGAACCATGGGATCAGAGAAAGCTCATTGGTGAGAGCCTGTACAGTTGCAAGTGAGAGAAGCTCAGCTCACCCGAGCTGGTACAAGGAAGGGAGTTTACTAATTAGCTAATTTATTGATTAACAAATGTCCAGAGATGGGGCAGACTCAACACAGGCTTGACTGGGAGGCTCGACCACAGCACTAAGGTGTACCCTCTGCCTTCTGGAGATCTGGCTTCATCACACGGTCACAAGATGGCTTGACTGACACCAGTGTCCAGGGCAGTTTTCTTCTCCTGTGCCCTGACTGGTCCAGCCAAGGTCAGTTCCAGTCATCAAAAGAATCACACTGGTGAAGGCAGTGGGATATCCCAATGATCTCAGCCAGTCATGTGTTCCACCCCGGAACTAAGGGTAGACTTGGCTTCATCAGAACCATAAGGAGATTTATGGAATCCTTTAAGGAAAACAGTGTAAAGTGTAGGCTGTTGAGACAGGACATGGGGAAGTGGGTGCGAGGAGGGCGACAGGTGCATGGTCACTACGTACCCCGAAGGGTTCCATCAGAAGGGTTTGTTTTGGTAAGTGGTAGGAAAAGGGATATTTTCTTCCCCTGTGATCTGGGCTACCCTGGATGTAGTCATTCTAGAATAATTGGTTCAGAGGAAACCTCAGAAAGCATCTCTACTTCTTTCAAAGTCAATGTGGGGCTCTCCAGGAGTCACCGCTAGGTCACTAGGCCTCCAGGGACTTGGCAGGTATTATCTTATGAAGTGCCTTAGTACAAAATTGGACACCTGGCCTAACATAAGTGTTTTATTCTTCCTTGCAACTCCCTCTCATAGATTCTGACTCATCTAGGCCTCTCTGTCTTAACTTTGGGTGTCTCTTACCCTGCATAGACCTCCGTTCCACTTTCAAGAAACTGATTTCCTTATTCTTCATGGTAACATAAATCTCCCCCAGGAAGACACCCTAAGCTCCAGGAAGCATCCCAACTCCAGGTATTTCTGCTGTCCCTTCCTCTTAAAACCT
Source organism: Desmodus rotundus (assembly GCF_022682495.2). Lineage (NCBI taxonomy): Eukaryota > Metazoa > Chordata > Mammalia > Chiroptera > Phyllostomidae > Desmodus > Desmodus rotundus. The sequence goes on from NC_071398.1 coordinate 683,475, forward strand.
ACCAGCGCTGCATATCACACACTCAGAATGTTGCTGACCCAAGCTCAGCTGTTGGATGCTAACCATGGCTCCCCGTGCCATGGCAGCTACCGTGGGCGTGATGCCACAGAGTCCTCAGAGCTGTAAACCAGTGCTGTGGATAAAACGGTGAGGCTTGCAATTGACCTGTGGAGAAAAGAGAATTGGAGATGAAAAGGCCTGTCAGAAATTCTCCCTGCTATTTAAGCAACACGAATAAGTGGAAACACATCCTGTGTTCATGGATTGAAGAATTAGCATCATTAAAATGTCAACAAAATGAAAAGACAACCCACTGAATAGGAGAACATACTCGCTAATACATTTGATAAGGGTTTAATATCCAAAATTTATAAGAAACTTATAAAACCCAATACCAAAAAGTCAGGCAATACATTTAAGAAATGGGCAAAGGACCTGAATAGACACTTCTCCAAAGAGGACATACAGATGGCCAATAGACATATGAAAAGATGCTCAGTGTCACTAATCAGAGAAATGCAAATTGAAACCACAATGAAGTGTCACCCCACACCTGCCACACCTGTCAGAATGGCCATAATCAATAAATCAACAAACAACAAGTGTTGGTGAGGATGTGGAGGAAAGGGACCCTTGTGACTGTTGGTGGGAATGCAAACTGGTGCAGCCACTTTCAAAAGCAGTATGGCATTACCTTTAGGAAAAAATGAATGGAACTACCTTATGCCCAGCAATTCCACTTCTGGAAATACATCCAAAGCAACTTGAGACACTAATTTGAAAGAATATATGCACCCCTATGTTCATCACAGTGTTATTTACTATAGCTAAGATTTGGAAGCGCCCAGAAGTCCATCAGTAGATGAGTAGATTAAAAAAGCTGTGGTACATTTACACAATGGAATACTGCTCAGCTGTAAAAAAAAAAAAAGAGAGAAGGAAATCTTACCCTTTGTGACAGCATGGATGGAGCTGGAGAGTATTATGCCCAGTGAAATAAGCCAGTCAGAGAAAGACAAGCACCGTATGATACTTATATGTGGAATCTAATGAACAAAATAAACTAACAAAATAGAAACAGACTCATAGATCCAGAGGACAGGCTGCCACAAGGGAAGGGGGCGGGGCTAGGTAAAAAAGGTGAAGGAATTAAGCAAAGAAAAAAGAAACTCATAGACACTGACAATAGTGTGAGGGGGACCCCCCAAAACCCAGATTTATTTATAAAAATTCTGTATTTATTCTTATGTTTAAACTTCACTCACCTTCAAAGTACTCTCCATTTGATGCAGTACACCTTTGGAGATATTTTTTCCACTGCTGAAAATAGTTTTTGAACTCATCAATTTTGATGCCTTTTAGTGCTTCTTCTGTTTTTTGTTTCACCTCTTCCACATCGGCAAAACGTTTCCCTTTGAGGACTTTTTTCATCCGGGGAAACAAAAGAAAGTTGCTCAGGGCAAAATCATGTGAATAGGGTGGGTGGGACATGGGGGTCTTGGCAGTTTTTGGTCAAAAACTGCTGAACACTTAGCCCAGTGTGGGCAGGTGTGCTCATCGATCCCCCATCATGAAATGAGCAGACACGTGGAGAGAGTCTTCAAAAAAAATTTCACTGAAGCCGAATGCAGCCTCTCACAACAAAACCAGCTGGTGCACTGATACAGATGGGCTCCGAGAACACTCACCTAGCAGGGATAGCCTGTACCACAAAGGTGTCTGCCCTCCAGAAGATAATTCTGTTTTTCTGGGTCCCCCCTTTTGTGGTGATATTCAGAAGAAAAGGGGGTGGGGAGTGGTAGGGAGGTAAAGTGAGGATAGCTGGTGGTGGAAGGAGACTTACTTGGGGTTGGTAAACACAGTACAATACACAGAGGATGTGTGCACTGTGGAATCGTACACCTGAAACCTCTAATTTTATTAACCAATGTTACCCCAATAACTTCGATAAAAATAAAAAAGAATAGTTGTTTACTTGGCCTTTGTAAGTTCCAGGGGAAAGTTGATAAGGTTTTGGGAGACAATTTTTTGATGCAGTTTCTGTCTTTGATCTCTTGGCCTTTGCAAAGAATTGTGTTTGGTGGATCTGCCTCTAACCTGTCAATGGAAAAGAGGGATTTTCTTGAGTTGAAAGTGTGTATGCTGTTTGTCTTTCTGTCTGTCTCCCTGTCAGACAGACAGAACTTTGGCCAGCAGGTAATTACAGCAGAGATAGCTACAAATACCCAGGGAGAAAACAAAGACAAACACTCTAACACTGCAACAAAGCAGGAGTAAGCTTAGATGTAAGGAAGACTCTTTTTAAAGAGATGTTTTTGACAAATAAAAAGTCTTCAAGGAAAACAAGGGAAATCCTTTTTGGGAGTAATTATTTTTAAAGTTATTTTTATGCCTGAATTAACATCAGCATCAGAGGCTGGGGTCAAATAACCGTTAGAGGGGGTTGCTTCCAGCTGTTAAGTTATAGATTCTAAAGAAAAGAAGACACAGTTCAGATTCTAGAGATCCCTGGAACAGATTAGAGCCACTGGATAATGGAAAGCCAATCACCCCCATGGGCATTAGTGAAATGCGGTATGTATTGGGCATCTGCTCTGCATCCAGAACTGCTTGGAGTAAGTGGGGGAATGGCAAGGTCTCCACCCCTGGGATCAGAACAAACACCGAGCGAGTAAGACCCCACATCAGGCTGTGACCTAGAGGTGTGGGGCAAACCAGGCAGACACAGCGCTGGGTCTCGTTGGCCCAAAACTCTGGAGTGGGGGGCAGGGGGGATTAGTTGGAAAGGCCTTCAGGGTGCAAGAGAGGGCGTGTTAGAAGAAACAGCCCCATATGGAGTAAGGCAAAGGGTCTTCCCAGGAAGGTGAGGGCTGGATTGAGGCTGAAGAATGAGTAGTCTAGTTGGGATGTCAGATCAACAGAGGGCAGTAAAGTTGCCTCTAAGGGGGAGTCTTGTAAACCAATTTGCTTATGGGCTTCACACCCTCTCTCTCAGTACTAAATGAAATTTATCAGAGGACTATCAGAGTTTAAAGGTGCATGTCACAGATTCTGAGGAATTTCTATCTGATAGTAGACACCTCTTGCTAAGAAAATGCACAAATTCGAAAATTAAATACTGTATATTTAGCAAAATTCCATCTATGCCTCCTAATTAGGGGGAGAATTAGCTGATACCAAAAGGTCCAATAATTTGTAGTTACTGAAAAATTAAAAAGTGAAGTTAATTAGACCACTACACATTCAAACTCATGAAAAGCAACCAAATACTTAGAAATAATTCTTAACTGTAAGTATACTTGTTGTTAAAAATAATTGTAAGATAAACACAAAAATTTGTAAAAGATTTCTGTAATTTTTTCCTCAAGGTTCAACCATGGGAATGCTATTTAAAAACTTTAATAAACAGATTAAAGTTCCATGTTAAGTTCTTCATTATTTATTTATTTAAGAAAGCCAGGAAAGTATTGATATTTAAACTAGGCAAATATATCACAAAAGAGAAAAAAAACAAAAACAAAAACATAAGCCATCTAACTTAGGGATATCAATTTGAATTCTTCAATGTTAAAATACTTAAGTTCAGTACCATAATAAAAATGCTCCATGGTCAAGGAAACATTTTAGAGAACTGATTCAATATTAGGGAATCTGTTAATATATTTAATCACATGAGTAGAACAGAGCAAAATAAAAAAAATATTTCTTCAGTTGCTGAAAAGGCATTTGATAAATTTAAAAAGTCATTTCTGCTAAAAGAATTAGATTAGGAAGATGCTTTTGAAACTTATAAAAATATTTTTTGCTCATTTCTCACTATCATAGCAATTATAAAACATAGAAATTATACCTATTAAAGCTAAGAGTAATAAAGAGTGACAGTTATTAGCATTATTATTTGATATTATTTGGGAGATACAGCCAATGCAATTAGACAAGAAAAAGAAATAAAAGGCATAAACATGGAAGAGAGAGAACCGTTGTCATCAAAAAGCAGTCATCAGAATGGATACGGGCAGATAATTCTGGGTTTGAGTCAACACGGGTGCAACCTTGTGTAACGGGAATTTATCCTGCAGGGAAGACAGTTTGCAGAGAGGCCCTACTCTGCTCCTGACGGGCTGCTGCACTGCACGACATCCCCTTTGTCTGGACCCCACACCTGCTTTGGTCAGGCTGCTCTCTTGGCCACCCATCAACTGGTTTAGATTACTGATTAAAACCTTTGTTTTATTTCTAGTATAAATATTTAACACAGCAGCTCTTAAATGGAGGTGGTCTTCCCACCTCCCCAGGGGACATGTGGCAAGGTCTGGTCACATTTTAATTATTCTAGTCGATAGGAATAGAGCAGTGAGGAAAACAGAAAATGCCTACATGGAATTTTTATTATAATGGGATACATATGCAATGAAGAAGATTAAAGTATATAATATAATGTCAGATGGTAATGAAAATCAGAGCAGGATGAGAAGTAGAAAATTGGGAATGTGGGTCAGTTGAGACTGAGTGGTGTCTCAGGAGGGGCCTGAATGAGATGAGCAAGACGAGGAAGTGAGGGAGGGGGCCACGTGAGCACCTGTGGAAAGAGTTTGCCACACAGGAGCAGTGAGTGTAAAGCCCTGGGCTGGGACTGTGGTAAGTAACGTGGGAAGCAGCAGTGTGAATGATGTGGAAGCACAGGGGGCAAGAAGAAAGGGGAGGAGACGACACTGCGGACTGTTGGATCAGACAGGTTGCTCTTTGTAGACCATGGAGCAGTGTTGGATTTTACGTTAAGCATGGTGGGAAGGGAGTGAACGTTTTGAGCAGGAGACACGATGAGGATCTCTGTAGTTGGTTTGGGAGCAGCATGAAGGGAGCGGACGTGAAAGCATGGCGACCAGCTAGAAGGCATTGAAGTCACCAAGGTGAGAGATGTAGGGTGTTTGGGTGAGGAGGATAAAAGAGATGGTCGCAAGTCCAGACAGTTTTTGTTGGTGGGGTTCTGAGATTTACTAATGGGTTAGATATGAAATGCTAGAGAAGGCAAAGGGCTAGGAGACTGCAGCGTTCTTTCCCCAGAGTAACTGGGTGGATGGAGTCTCCATGTGCTGAAGTCAAAGTTTGGTTTTGGCTCTATTAAGTCTGTGAAATCTATTGTTCATCCAAGTGGAGTTGTCAAGAAGTGGTTGGTTGTAACGAGCTTAGAAATCTAGGAAAAATCCAAGGTTGAGATGTAAATTTGGTAGTTTTTTCATAATAAAATCTGTTAGTGTAACTTATTACACTAACAGAGTAAAATAGCTGTGCAAAAACATTAAAAAAAACTCTACCCTCATGTGATGAAAATAATAAGCTTGGGATAGAAATAAATATGAGAAAAGTATAGCAAATGTACAAATTGTCACTTAAATGTAAGTATTCCTATTAAAGACGGGGACCATAAGAATGCTTCTTATTATCCAACATTTTGCTGCATACCTCAGCCAATTAGCAAGGGAGGAAGGAAACAAAATTGAGAAAAAACAAAACTATCTTTACTTGAAGATAATATGATTAATACTTGAAGTAATCCAAGAGACTCTATTAATCATTGAATAATAAATTAACCATCCATTAATATTGATATAAGATTTCAGCAGAGTGGCCAGATATAAGATTAATATAATTAATTAATTATTAATATAAGTCAAAAGCTTTCTTATACTCCGGCAGTAACCAAGTATAATGCACCTTATTCAAAATAGCAACAACAACAGAAATCTATAAAATACTGTAGCTGAAGATAAATAAATCTAACAATAATTATAATAAACCTCTGTGGAAAAATCTAACATTTAATAAATTAAGATTTGAATGGAAGATTACTTAATGTTTATGGCTGGGAAGATATGTTTTAAATATGTTGCTTCTTCCTAAAATTATCTAAAAAAAATAATGTAACTCCATTCAAAACGGCAGTGACATTATTATGGAAACCAATAAGCAAATTCTAAAATTTAAATAGAAGATAAATGCTTGTGGGTGGACATGCAGTTTTAAAAAACATATTTGAAAGGATGGACTTTGATGACCTGATATCAAATTTGCAATGCTCTAGTTATTAAAGGATTGATATATTGCTTAAGAATATACAAATAGAATAGACTAAAAATTCCAGAAATATACCCTTGCATATCTCGGAGTTATGAGGTGCACTAATGTTAAAAATAATAGAGATAGAAAGGTGTGTTCAAGAAATTGGGAGAACTGATTCTACATGTTAGATACCTAATTTAGAAAAGTTACAAAATGAATTTAAGATATACTAATGGCCTAACACACATACACAGAAATAAAATTGTAAGCAGTTCAAAATGAATTGTAGAACTTATTTCAATAATTATAAAAATATAGAAAAGATGCATAAATTGGAAATTATTAAAGTTTTAAAAATGCGTATTTCAGGAAACATCTCAAGTTAAAGGTGAAACTGGGAGGAAATACTTGCATCAAATACACTGAGGATATCTCTCAAGAATACATAAGAATGTTTACAAATCAATAAGAAAAGTCAAGCAATATAGTAAAAAAGATTTACAGAACATATTTAAATAGTTTAGAGGGAGTTAATCAATTTGAAGGGCAAGGAGGAAACTGCCCATTATTGTACTTCCAGGATTTGCCATTGAGAAGACTTAGAAATTAGCAGAAGAAACCCTGACCAACCACAGTTACTGCAACATTGTTCCTAAGTAGGAAAAAAAGGCCTAAATAGATGAGTAATGAAAACTATAGGAAAATCATTAAACAAACCATAGTAGAGAACACTATACCATATTTTTAAATGTCAGTATAAGCTTTACAGTGTTTCATGTAACGGGCACATTAAACAGTGTGACTGGTGACATAATCAATGGCAACTCACTTGTGTTTACTAGTGTCCCTGCAGACTTAATTCAGGGGGGTGTTTTTCCCTCCCCCTGGGCGAAAGTGACAGCAGACCACAGCCTTGCCTGAGTACCCTCCAGTGAAGGATGGTCAGGGGACAGTGTGTAATGGGGACAGCTCACTCTAGGGTAACAACTTTTGGGGGAGAAAATTTCTTATGAACATTTTTACTCTCTTCTTTTAGACCCTTAAATATTAACCTGCAAATGACAACGTGAGGAGTTGTGGAGCACGTTTCCCTTTGGGAAAGTCTCCCACCCCATGGGGTAGTCTGGGTCACGTGGGCACCTCAAGTGACATCAAATCTGTAAGAAACTCACTTTGACAATCTGCTGCTTTTAAAAAATGTTGAGGATTGTTCCAAAATTTTCTTCTATTTAAATCAGAATCTCTACTCCATATGCCCAGCTTAGGTGCTGCCTACCCCACAAGTTTTTTCCAAAGCCCCATCAGAATGAACTTCTCTTTCCTCTTGCATTTATTTCTTTATGCATTTGATATGCCCATATTACCACATTTGGCATATTGCATTTAATTAGTTCCGTGCGTGTCTTTCTCCCCTCTGAACTGTAAGCCTGTCGAGGGTGGAGGGCGAGTCTGATTCAGTTAGATCTCCTTGACATATTTCATAGCCTTACGCCCTCAGTAAATACAATTTTCAGGAATACTTCTTTGACCCTCAGCCTTGGATCAAGGAAGTGCTCAGGAAATCAGTTTTCTTAAGTGTGAGTGTGAAATAAGATTGAACTTTTTTAACACCTACCCCTAGTCAGGAAATGGAACACTTCATATTAGCATACACATTTAATAAGTGACAAATAACATCCAGCACAACATATTACATGTGCAATGTAGCATGTGCGAAGCTGAAAATGATTTTCCTGAGTGCTGGGCTCTAATCAAGTTCTCTAATGTTGCATTAACATGGGTCCTTTAGCTTAATAGATCCTCTGATATTTCTTAGACATTTAAGAAATGGAATAGACTCAGCCATATCCTAGCTTTGAATGCATGCAACCAATTTCTCCCTGAACCTTAAGGATATCTTCCAATGCATGACATGGATTCCTGGATTCACACCAATAAGGAGGAGCCCTTTTAAAGGCAGACAAGACCTGCTTCCCCTATTCAATATAAGTGTCCCTGTTTCCAAATGGGTAACTTCTTCCTAACTCATCTCGGAAAAATGGGCCTGTCAAGTCCTGGGCATTTTGTTCCGTTTGTCCACGGATAGTTTTATTATTATTTTTTATCCATGGAACTACCTGAGTCCTTTTTCTCTCTTGAAAATTATTTAGATAGTTTGTTCTTTGCTGATGTTGGTAAAACATTAATACACATGGGGGTACATAGGAATCTTGTGTGGAGAATGAGTGTAATTCAAAACTCATGGAAAAAAGATGCATTTACTAAGTTCCTCTGAGCAGCCTCAGGCTCTCTGAGATTAGCTTTAGATTCATAGACTGGCCAGGCATTGGCGATGTGGTTCTGGCCCCTACACATGCAGGAAAATGCCCTTTCCCCGAGGCAGGGCTTTTCCTCCTCCACAGTTATTCCCGAAGCATTAGATTAAAAAACTAACAACAACCAGTGCTAGCCACATGTAATCCACGGCAGTTGCTGTCCTTGCAGGAGGTGAGGAAGCTACTGAGCTGGTTCTCTGTCACCTATGGCTACACCTTTACACCTTCCAGTCTTGAAGGTGTGGGTAGGTGTATATGTGGTAAGAAAAGGCCTAGAAATTTTAAAACTAAGCTTTGTGTCCAAAAAAAAAAAAAAAAAAGAGTCTGGAGATTCATGCCCCAGTATCAGCTTTGATGTTGATAAATTGGTTACACTCAACTTTTGATCTCTTTGGGCCCTAATGGAACAAGTTCCCTCCTTGGTGTTCCAAGACCCGGAGTTCATCTTCAGTTCTGATACACCCTTGCTTCTTGACCTTCCACTTGCCAGCCCTGTTTGCTGGACTGAAAGTGAGGCTAGTAATTCCCACCTCCTTAGTGATTTTATGAGCAAATAAGATGGTGCATATGAATGCACTTTGAAAACAATCAAAGAACTCAAAAACACATGATTAATATCCATATTAAACCTTCCTATTGATAGAGCAACAGTATGAAATACTCAGCTTTGTCTTGCACCCTGCCAAGTTTTCACAATGCTTTCATGAGCTTTACCTCTATTTTTCGTTTGAGTGCCATTGACGTGCTTTCTGCCTGGAACTGTGGGAGGACACAGGAGGGCCAGGACAAGTGACAGAGAAGTCATGACCTCAAAGAGCACATGTGTTAGTTGGGGAAATATAACTAGCTATGTGTAGCCATTTACAAAGTTATTATCTTATGGACTGATCGGGTTCACATGGGTCAGGAACAGACACACACACCTCTATGCTGTGGGTGGACAGATGGAGGCCAGCTCAACCATCCCAGTCCGGGGTCACAAGCGTCTCTTTTTCCACTTCAGATCCAGAATCACCAACCCTAGAAACTCTCCCAGACATGTTAGGTTCTTCTGCTAGTTTTCTCAGAGCAATTCGCTCTCTTGTTCTTAGAGATTATTTCAAGACAAACCTACTCCCCCCAAATGTTTGACTTACTCCCCAGCATGTGGCACCTCCTCCTGCTTTACCGAGGATTTAGAAAACATCCAGGAGCCAAGCATCTGGTGCCGCCTACACCGGCACAGATCTACTCCCCCTGCCCTTTTCTACTGTTCGGTCCAGGATGTTGCTCCTTCTCTCTACAGTGAATTCCTCTCCCATCACCACCTGAACTTTGGCTTCCATCCTGGGCTACCTTTACAGAAATCCAAACCTCTTTACTCATTACCCCTTTTCTTTCCTATATCTATAACTCTTTCCTCAACAAGGGCCTTCCTACTGGTTGTGAATGTACTCAAAATTTCTATCTTAAAACAAGAAAGCAAATAAACACACCTCCTCTGATTCCACATTTTTCTCCAGCTGCTACCTGGTCGCTATTCTCCCTGCTACAACCAGACTGGTAGAAAGAACAGGCTTGACCTCTGTCGAGAATGGTCTGCATTGTTTGATTGTTTGCATGGTTTCCGCTTCCTCACTATCACTCACAGTGAGGTTCATGTTGTTGTCGTCTATCCTCATCACTCTACCAGAAGTGTCATTAGTTCATCAGTGACCTCCATGTCCCCATATCCCTGGACCCTTGGCAGCTGTGGGCACTGTTGACCATGGCCACATCACTGAAACCTCTTCCCTTGGCTTCTGTGATGGCACACCCTCTTGGTTCTCTTTCTGCTTCTCTACAATCTCCTTTTCAGCTGCTTTGCTGTCTCAGCCTCTTCTATTCAACCATAAAATACTAGAGTTGCCCAAGGTTTGCTCCTGGCCTTCCTCATTTTCCCTGGGGCAATCCCCTCCATTGTGTCTCTTACCATTTCTATATAGCTATAGCTTCCTCATTTCTATCTGCAGTGGACACCTCTCTGCTGAGCCCCGGACCCATATCTCTGGCTAGTTTCCAACTTTACTTAAGTGGCTCAAATCCATATCAAACTCAGTGTGTTTAAAATAGCACTCAAGAGCTTTCTTTCCAAACCTGACCCTCATGTCTAGTTCCTCATTTCCAGTGAAAGCACCCCCACCCCACCCAGCTGTGAAACAGAGTTGGGTTTTCTTGATGCCTCGCTCTCCCTGGTTCCCATATCCAAAACATCACCAAGTCTCAATGCCTTATCTCCTGATCTATGTGGAATCTGGACTTTTTCACGTCTAGTACAGTCACCCCTGTCCAGTTAGCATCTCCCTCTCCCAGAGCTATGCAGTAACTACCCGCTGTCTACACTTCACCATTTCCCTGATGTGTCCAATGTGATCTTGGCAAATGGGAAATCTTATTGTGATAGAAAAATATTATTTCCTTCTGCCCCCTGACTGTAACCTATCAGCCAGACATTCCACATTCCGTGCCCCGGAAAGGACCGGCATGCACAGAAGAATGCAGAGAAAAAGAATAAATGAGTCCTCGTCATTGACAATTCAAAGTTAGCCCTCAGACAAATGGAATGGAAAGGAGAAAAATGCCTATAAGTAAAAGAAAATTTCCCATTTCTAAAACTGAAAACAATCCTCAAGATGAAGAGAATGGGTGGACATGGAGGGGCTGTTAAAAAATGGTGGTTGGGGCGGCCCAGGAGCAGGAGCAGAGAGAGCCCAGCCCCTCTCTCAGGGTCCACACCCCTGGCTGATGACCAGGAGGCTCCCTAGGCTCAATCTGAGAAGGACCAAAGCTGTGTCACCCTGAGGAGGAGCTACATAGGTGGTCTTCCGAGGAGATGACAGAGGCTGGCACCCACTGAGGAGTTTTGCTGCCTGTTGACCACCAACAGGAGGAACTCACTTTCAACCAAGGCTTTGCCAAGCTCCATCTGACTCACCACTCGATAACAAACCCTCTTTTGATGGCCCAGGAAACCCTCGAACTCCTGAAATGGAGGTGGGACTCTGGAGCCTGGGTCATGGTGGTAAGATAAGGAAGGCAGCATCACAACAGCCTGAAAAGGGGGCTGTCACTCTGTTGGTTAACATCGTCCCTTGACTTCTCAGGCCTTCCGCATGTCCTTGCGTCCCTGCATGGGCTGGCCCCAGACGACTCTCCCTGTCTCGTCCCAACATTCCCCTTGCTGTCTCAGCCTCTCCGTTCCAGCCTCTCTGTGATCCACCAGACTTTGCCAAGGACTCTGCCCTTGACTGGAAGGCATTTCCCCCACCCTGTCTACCTCTAGTCATAGCTCCATGTCACCCCTAAAGGGAAGCCTCCCCCAGTGACCCGTTGTCAAGCCAGATTCTTCCCCTGTATGCCTTCACAACACCGAGTCCTTTTCTTTAACTCCACTTGTAATTACACACTCATTCCTATAGCACTTTGGTGAGCGCCCTTCCAACTAGACTGTGCACTCCATGACTGGGTTAAAATAATTTTGACTGCTGATATATATATATATAAGATATTTATCGTATATTATATATATATATATTTATATATATAAAATATGTACTTTGCCCTAAACCTTAGTACTCTTTGTCAAATGACGAGCCTCTCCCAGAGTCAGTTCCTGAAGTGTAGCAGATTTTGTCCTATGGCATGGAGTTGGCGGTAGATCCCACGAAGCATCTGTAAGCTGTAAAGTATAGAGACGTTGAGGAGAGGAGTTTCTTCTGGTCCGACCTAGACAGCCTGTCGGCAGCCCCTCCCGGACCTTTCTGTCCCGCTTTCCCATATTCATGAATCTGCTGTCCAGAGATGTTGGGGATTCAGGCCTCAGACTCGCTTGCCATGTTTCTCCGCACAGGCTCCCTCTGGTTAACACTTTTGCTCTGATGTTTTGTTTCACCTGCAAGCCCAGCAGGCACTATTGTGGGCACAGTGGTCTGGGAGGCGTCATTGCAGCACCTTATTTACACCTTATCTGTGACAGGCACAAGCAGAACCAACCACTCTCTGATTGTCCAGCCATGGAAAGAACAGAGGGATTTTTATACAGGTGAAATAATTAGTAGTTAGACAAAAAATAAATACAGGTTGTCGCACAGAGTATTAGCCTTTTTTTCCTTTTGGGTTAAGAGTCGGTTTCTGAGGTTACCCAGGCCATTACACAGAATCTCATCCTTTTTCCTCCCTGGCAGTACAAAGTCCAGATTCTGCGGGCCGTGGAGTCCAGCTGCTCTGGGTCCTGTCACTGCTGATGAACTGAGTGTTCTTAACAAATCTTCATACACTTGGTTTTCTTCCCATGTCTGTGGCTTCAGCCCGCCTACAGCAGGCTGCTGTGGCCAAGAACTCTCCTCATCTTGTTGGTGCTCAGTCATCCCTGGCCAGTGGGGCTGTCCCCTGCCATCCCAGGGTACAGACAGAAAGCAGAGAATGGCGGGCCTGAAATAAGCTATAGACAATTTTGCCTGACCTCAACCTGGCAACATTTAGAAAAAGGTGGAATGTCTAATTAAAATTAAATTTCTGAAAAATAAATACTTAACATATGCATGTACTATGGACTATTTGGGACATACATATACTAAAGAATTATTCACTGCTAATCAAAATTCAAACCTATTGGTGAACTACCGCCAAGCTGCTGGTAGAGGGGGAGAAACGGGACCTCCTGCTGCTGGCTCTTCTCTTCCTCTAAATTCCAGTCCTACCACCCAGGCCTGTTCCTAGCAGCATGGGTGGTGACTGCAGTGACATTGGACCAAGTCTGAGCGGGAGGGTGTGCCCCAGGCTGCTGTGTGTGTGAGTGTGCACGAATGTGTGCACTGCAGACATACTGATACATGGCGTGTGTGCACACATACATATACATGGAGTCATAGATTTGCTCTGCATACATTGAAGAAGGAGAGCATTGCAGAGTGTGCTTGCCATGAATTTTTGATCTGGTACTCTGTGCCGTTACCACGTGATGAATATTGGTGAATATCACTTTAACTGAGGGATCATTCCAGGGTAAAAATGCCGTCCATCAGAATTTTGGAGAGGAAAGTTCCTGTGCAATCCATTCGCAGGGATGGAGATGTATGTGCATAAGCAGTGGAAATTGAAAAACTGTGTTAAGTGCTTGGAAAGCCTCCAGCAGGAGATGGGGACCAGCCGCTTGGGCAGTGTTGTCAGCGGATGCTGCCAGGAGGATTAGCCTCCTTTCACAGCCTTGGGGAGGGGCTCTGACAACACATAGACGCATGTCTGTGTTCTCCTTTGATCTGTCAAGGGCAGTGGAGGTGAGACTTCAGGGGGACAGTTATGGGATTGAGTGAGTTGGGGACGGGCAGCTCTCCTTGTCCCCTGTGAGCAAGGGCAGGACTAGAAGGCAGGGCGACGGTGGGAAGGTAGGTGCAGCGGTCTCAGCAGATGTGCAGGGGAGGGGGCTTTGCAGGTTGTCACTTACGAGGCAGGGGAGGCAGACTGCTACACACACTGTAGCGCATGAGACTACCCTGCAGAAGGCCAAACCAGTCCCCCCAAACGCAAGAGCACTCCTGTTGAGAGAAGGTGCCTGAGGCAACTAAGATTGCCATGGGTGAGGAGGTCTGGAGAGGCCACAGCAGGTGGCAGGCTGCTCAGGTCTGAGGGCTATGTGTCCTTAGTAGAGAGTCCTTTGCACACATGTGACTGCATGAACTATAGCTGAGCCCCAGTCCTGGAGGGAGTCAGAAAATAGGGGACAAGGACAGGTGGAGTGCATTCAGCAGGACCCTTTCTGGGCAGGTACCAGGAACTCAGAGTAAAGGGAGTTCACCAACAGTCGTAACTACAGAGGACAGCCGCGTTGCTGCCTGCAGATCCAGCTGCCTCAGGGCTAGACAGGGTTCCCAGGCCAGCCCTGTCCCTCTCTCAGCTCTGTTCACAGCATGGCTGCCGCAGCTCCGCCGTACAGCCTGCGGAGAATGAGACCTTCTGGCCGGGACTCCTAGACAATCTGTTTGTGCCTCATTGGCTCTAACTGGGCCATGTGTGTGGCTCTGAAGTAATCACTGTCGCCTGAAAGAGGGTCTCAGGGACCCGCCTCTGAGCTGGGTATGGGACAGGCTAAAGAAAAGGGAGCTTCTATGAACAAAACTAGAAAACTGGGGCACTATTTCCAAGTAAAGGGTGAGTGGATACAAAGGGGAAAAAACTTGGAGGGGTCCCAGCTCTATCACAAAGTGTGTGTATAAACCTGCGTGACCCTCGGGGCCTGTTTCCCTTCCAGGATGATCACTAAGGTCCCTTTCAGCTCTGTCCTGATTCCTGTCAGCTCCAAGGTGGAGATTCACAAGAACATTAGTAAAGGTGGCTACTTTATACTTCAAAGGTCTCTTAGAAAGCCATTCTTAAAATAAAACTTAAAAAAAGCTACAAAGGCAGTGAATCTCTCCCAAACTCTAGGAAACAAGGCTCTTTGTTCTTTGGGGGGAAAAGGCTGATGGATTACAAATGAATTGTGGGGGTGATTTTGATGATACTTTCTTCAACACCAAAAGGCAGCAAGGACTTTGGGTGAAACTATAAATGTGGTGATTTCCAAACATGCTGAAAATAATGTTGTAAAGATCACACAGAACGAGACAGAAACACAGTAACCGCACTCCCTAGTATTTGCCTTCATCCCGGAAGACGGCGCTCTCACAGAGGGGCCTGCTGCCCCCGTGGCAGGTGGAGGGGACTCACATTCTGTCATTTCCCTCTGCAGACACTCCGCTGGGTGCTGGGCGCACAACAGATAGGCCTTATCCTTCTGCAGCTTTTGGTCTGACAGCCATCAGTTAATGATTTCTCTGGTTAAAGTGTGAGAAGCTTGAGGATCACTGCCCTTCCTATGTTAAGGGGACCTAATAGACTGCAGGATCAGCGCTGTTCTCCCTCAGTGTGACCAGGTGTGGCCAGGGTGAGTGATGGGGAGGGGTCAGAGAAGCAAGCAGGCGGAGCAGACCGAGTGTGGGGCCTTACTGACACCAGGGAGAGGGTCCTGAACTGGTCCCAAGAGTGATGGGAAGTCAGAAGGGTTCATCATCTTATGCCTATTTTTAAATCAGGGGAGTGATTTGGTCATACCAGCATTTTAAAAAGAGATATTGAGTGAATAAATAAATATGATTGACGTTTTAAAAGAATGCTCTGGCTCCTGGGTTGCAGGGGAGCAGCAAAGAAGGAAGAGGATGAACAGAACGTTGCTGAAAGAGGAATGGCAGAGAATATTTGTAAACCAAATACCTGATAAAGGGCTTCTATCCAAAACATACGAAGAACCATTATAATTTGATAACAAAAGGATAACCCAATTCAAAAATGGGCAAAGGCTCTGAATAGACATTTCTCCAAAGAAGACACACAGATGATCGATAGGCACGTGAAAAGATGCTCAACACCGTTAGGTGTTAGGAAAATGCCAATCAAAGCCACAGTGAGACGTTGCTTTTCCAGCACAACCAAACCGCCGCCCACTCAGCCCTGCTTCCAACACCCTCCAGGACTCAGGGTGCCTAGTGGGTAAGCTCCCTAAAACGTCTGAAGCTATATGGACTCCACCCCTACCTTTCCAGCTCTATCTCCTGTCCCTCCCCCACACCACCACCCCATCTATTTTTCTTATTAGTTCTCTGATTCCATCGACTTGGCTTGGTATGTGCATCGTGGAGACCCAGGCCAGGTGTCTTTTCACCTAACACCTTCTTCTGACCTCGGCTTGGATGCTTCTCCTCTGTGCAGCCCAGCACTTAACAATCAAGCCTGTTGTGCTGTGGGGTTGTTGCCATTTCTTTTTTGTTTCCCAACCACTGCTGGAGCTCAGTTCCTCACAGGCCCGGCAAGAGTGAGTGGTCAGTGAGGCTGGCTGAGTCCTCACCCTCCACAGCCATGTGTCCTTTGTGGCTTTTTCCTCACCCTGTTCGCTCCCTAAGGGTGGCCGAGACCCCTGCGTGCTGCCAGAGGTGGGTTGGCCTAAGTATGGGCTGCACAGTTAGTGGAGGCCAGGTGGAGAAGCCGTGGTGGCAGCCACATGCCCAAGGTTATACTTTTTGGTGACAGAGGGACCTAGGACACAACAACTGACTAGTTCCTTTGGATACATTCCCAGAGGTGGGATTGCTGGGTCAAAAGGTAGATCCATTTTTAATTTTCTGAGGTAACTCCATACTGCTTTCCACAGTGGCTGCCGCCTTCTGCACTCCCACTGGCAGTGCATGAGGGTTCCCTTTTCTCCACGTCCTCGCCAGCACTTGGTGTTTGCTGATTCATTGATGACGGCCATTCTGACAGGTGTGAGGTGATATCTCATTGAGGTTCTAATTTGCATCTCTGATGATTAATGATGTTGAGCATCTTTTCATATATCTGTTGGCCTCTGTACATCCTCTTTGGAGAAGTGTCTATTCAGGTCCTTTGCCCATTTTTTAATTGGGTTGTTTGTTCTTTTGGTGTTGAGTTTTATAATTTCTTTACAAATTTGATATTAACCCCTTATCAGATGTATCAGCAAATATGTTCTCCCATTCTTTGGGTTGTTTTTTATTTTGTTGATGTTCTCCTTTGCTGTACAAAAACTTTTTTGTCCAAAACACTGATTCAGAAGAACATAAGCACACCTATGTTCATTGCAGCATTATTTACAATTGCCAAGATATGGAAGCAGCCCAAGTGTCCATCAGTAGATGAGTGGATAAAATAGCTATGGAACATTTATACAATGGAATACTACTCGGTCTTAAAAAAGAAAAATTTACCCTTTGCAACGGTACAGATGGACCTGGAGACATTATGCTGAGTGAAATAAGCCAGTCAGAGAAAGACAAATACCATATGATCTCACTCATATGTGAAATCTAATGAACAAACTGAACTAACAAGCAAAATGGAGACAGATTCATAGATGATAACTAGTGGGAGGGGGAATTAGGGGGTTGAGGGGTTGAACGAAAATGAAAAAAGACTCATGGACATGGACAACAGAGTTGTGATGGGGGAGGGGAGTATAAGGGGACTACATGGTAATGGGAAAAAACACAGTAAAAAATAAGGAACAGGAGCCAACGTATAGAGGGGAGTGACCTCAAGCCTTTGGGGTTAACTCTCCAGGGAATGAAACTGCGATCTCCATCCACATCCACATTGGGTTGTTATTTAGGAGATTACTCTACCTTCCGTACAACCTGCAGGAGAGAATAGCAGAGAAACCAAGTTCTCTGTTCCCTCGGCCTCATCAGGGGTTCCTGTTGCGTTCATCTCCCAACACTTAACTATCTCGAATGTCTAAGTGTTTCATAGGCAGTTGCCTTCTCATCCTCCAGAACATGGTTTCACTGCAATTTCCTCCAGTAGCCCTCCTCAGTATTCCCCCACCCCCGCCCAGAAAAACGAGGGGTCTGCACACTCATTGCTCTGCCTCTCTCCAGTCCTTACTTCCTCTGGGCCTTGACTGTAGCTCACCCCTAGAGGAGCCCCTGTGCCACCCCAACCCGGCAGGGTAGGGACCCAGAACATACTTATGCCATCAGCTCTACATCCACCCTACAAGAAAGACACAGCGTGTGCCCCAATGCGCAACCACCCAGAGCAGGACACGGAGGACACAGAGCAGGGGATTCCTGCCCTCCGGGTACGCCGGTGCTCCCCACACACAGCACCCGTTACTGACGTAATGTTTGCGAAGGGCAGCACTCCGCTTAGGAAGTGGTCTTGGCAGGGTGCTCCCTCGGGCTGTAGTGGAAGCTGTGGAGAAGCTCAGGGGCTAGTAGGTGGCATTGAGGTCCCATTAGAAGACTGAAGGAAGACATGGCGCCCAGAAGGAGCGGGAGAGAGCAGTAGGCAAGGCCGAATGTCTCCTCTCCTAGTTGTGGGTGAAACCACACACACGCGCACACACACACACTCCTCCCTTCTCTGGAACTCTTCAGTCTGACTGTCACCTGGAATTGTTCTGACCACCTGTCAAGACCTTTCAGCATCTTTTATTGGTGGAGGCCAGCCTTCTTAGAGCTTGTCAGTCCCGCGTCAGGAGGGACACACACAGCAGCCTGAGGACATCTAGACTAGAGTCACAGGCACATAAGTGGGAAGCAATTACGAGAGGCCGTTTCCTTCCTTCCCTTCCCTGCAGGTTCACAGTCGACCACAGCACAGGCCCACCTTCAGAGAAAGCAGGGTTCGAAAATGGAACTTCCGTTTTCGAACCCTGTTAAATTAGGGAAATTTTGTTCTAACTTAAAGAGTAGGGCCATAACTTACAAAGACATTCAGTGTGGGGTTGCTTTGGACTACACATTCCTTTAGCAGGCTTTTATAACTTTTCTTTTTTAAACAAAAGTAAGTCATGCGTATTTTCAGAAAATTTAAGAATGCCTGTGAAGGTGCAAAGAAAAAACATCCCCTGTTACCTCTAATGCCGCCGCCCAGAGATAGCCACTCACTGTTCTGTTGCATCGTCTTCCAGACCTAAGCGTATAAATATAGATGCATATTTCGCAGGTGATGCACACTTATACAAGTCACATTATACAGTGTGTATTCATTTATTTGATTTTAAAAACAGCCTGATTTACATCTAGCTTTTCAAGGCATATAATTTTAGATCCACTTTTTCCTCTGTAATTGTGCCAAGAAGAATCTCTTATTTTGCTGGCTTTACATATCCATTGTCCCACAGCCTCTGAACCAGGTGACATCCTGACGTGTCACCACCTGCACCTGTGCCTTTTTACTGGTGAGAAAGAAAATGGGCAAAGGAATCATGGATACACGTGATTAAGAAAACACGATGATTAACATCTCGGAAGGCATTTATGAGTGATTTATGTTTGCATCAGAGAAAATCCTCTTGGATGATTTGCTTTTTCTGAAAGGTTGGCTAATTACATACTTTGGGGATGCCAAAAAGAAAAAAAAAAACCCTAATTGAACTTCTGTTGGTTTTTATTAAAGTCTTTGGTCTAATCACCTTGTCAATGAGAAGTCTATTTCTGCCTTTGCAAGACCTCACCGCACAGAGCCGAGGACCAGCAGTCACCTGCATCTTTTAATCTGAGAGTGATTTTCAGACCAATACTCAGACTCAAGAACAGACACATTTCCCACAGTCCATCCAAACAAAATGAAGTCAGCTTTGACTGTGCAAAATGTCGATGAATTCTTCAGAGTAAATCAGCCTTGTCAGGGTGATGCAGAGCCGTCAGCTCCTTGTGACATAATATAATATGAAATGATATTGAACAACATGCGTTTGGCACTAAATTGTTAGCGGGTTTTAGCTTTGACAGCAGCAAGTTTATTGCTTTAATCCCAAGGTCTTTTAACCCTCTTTGACATAAATTGAGGTTGGCTTTTGTGAAAAAAACTCTACTTTACTCTCTCTCTTCCTTTACCTAAAACTGCTTTTAACAATTTATGCTAGTATATCAGACACTCATTTTGAGTGACAAAAAGAAAAAAAAGATCTATGAGAGGAGAAGGGAGAAAAGGCCACATTAGGCTAAGCTGCCCGTGCCTCTCTCGGTGCACAGGCCGCAGCTCTCTTCAGGTGGGTGTGCGCTGTGAGTTGTAACAACGTGTCGCTCACAGGCCAGGCAGAGGAGGGCCTGCCGGGGAACAAAGGCTCCTAATTGGAAACAGGCCGGCTGCATTTTGCTCCAATTGAAGCCATTTCCATATATGGATTCCTGCCTTCCTCCTCTTCCACCGACCCCCGCACATTTTAGAGATCAAAGATGATTTTTTTTTACATAAATAGTTTTGAAACACTGATTTAGTAAGTATGACATATAAACAAAGACTCCCCACATTTTGTATCATAATTGTGGTACCAGACGGCCGGATGGGCTGTGGTGTCAGAATGGGAGGGTTGGAGATGCTGCTGGGTTTGCTCCTTCAGCCTCCCTCCCAGGACTGGCCACTGTGCCAGGGGCCCTCTCAACGTGCTGGGGTGCATTGAGAGAGGCCGTTTCACTTTGGAGACCTGTGATCCCCCTCAGCCTCTGATCCTCACTGGACCAGGTGGCTGAGCCCAGGATAAATCAAATCTCAAAGCTACCCCACAAGCCTGAACATCTCTGGACAGTAACTTTTTCCGTTGCCTAGACTGAGAAGTTCTCATTTCCTTTGCCCCAGCAAGCACACACTCAGGCGTTTACCCTGAAGAAGCAGTCAGACACGTGGGGCAGGTGTGCGCAGGCGGCAGGAGGCTGTGCCGCTCACAAGCTGTGGCCGCAGCGGCAGGCGGACCTGGGTTTCAACTCCAGCCCTGTCCTTACCCGGAATGTCCCAGCTGGTCAGTTATTTAAAATCTCCAAGTTTGTTTTTCTCATGTATGAAACCGAAGTTAATAGTACCTTCCTTTTAGGTTAGGAGGATTAAGAGAGAAAACAGAGAGAATGCTTCCTTAGTACAAAGTCTTTCCGGCTATTAGTACGTCAGCATCTTTGTGGTATTGTTTGTAAAAACCAAAATCACGACCCACCCGTACTTGTTAGTGCCGGACATGTTAGTGCCGGACAGTACAAGAACGCCACGCGGTCATTAAGAATGGTTTTGTACACACACTTTACAGACGTCACGGACATGCATATTCCAATATACATTGTCATGTGTAATAGCAATGTGTATTGTTAATTTTAAAAAGCATGTTATAAAATCATTGTACAAATAATTTACCATATTATGCAATATGTAAAAACTTGAAAATATACAGCTCTGGCTGTTGGGATTGTGACTTCCGAGGTTTCTCTTTTGCTTATCTGTGTTTTCCATAGTTTGTTATAGCATGTATTAGAATATTTGATTAATAAAGTTTAAAAACAAGGGAGAAAAGTGCGCTCCTCAGCTGATCCCTGTTGGACATGGTTGGAATTCCTTCTCCACTCTGAATGCTGGGCATTGGATTGCTAATTTATCGGTCCCTCTGATCGTGTGGGCTCAGATGTGCACGCGATGACCCAGACGCTGTCTCATCAAGGTATGGAGCCAGGTGGGGCTTCTCCCTGTACCAGTGGACACTGTCTTGTTTGTACACAGCCAGCTTCCTCCAGGTCGTCCTCACCAGCCCCTTAGATCGTAGGACATTGTCAGATGGCCCTGCTCCCCCACCTGCTCACCTCTGGGATTGTGTCTCATCTGGACTGTGCCCCTCTTCCTCCACCATTTTGGCCCCCTTCCCTTTGTGGTAGAGCCCAGCTGGAGAGGGATGGGGTGCTCCTGTTTCAGTGCCAAAGACAGTGGCCAGTTAGAGAACCTTACACGCGTGTGTCGTGATACCGACGGTCAGCGTCCACACCGCCTTTTGTTTCTAGATGCTGCGCTCTTGCTGGTGCACTACTTCCCGGGTTCAGTCTGCTGTGTTAGCCCAGGCTCAGCCGCGGTTATTTGCAGCGGTTCAGTAGTTCAGTAGACTATTCAGGGGTGCAGTTCACACTGCTTTAACCAAATGAGCTCATCTGGCGATGTGAGATGATGGTCGTCAGACCACAGGTGGGCATATTAGTTTTCCTTTGCAGTTGTTTTGTTTATTTTTTTCTATAAAAAACAAAACAATGCCAACGATTCATACATTGGTTATAGACGGACAGATGTCAGGGGAACTCCCCTCTCCACTGTGGCTCTGTACCCCACTGGGGGTGGACAAGGAGGGGTGCTCCTGCAGGGATGGGAGGGTAAGGTTCTGAGGCCAGACCAGGAGATACCACCTCCCTGGGTTTGAGCTGCAGTCCCCAGCCCCTTTCAGGCTTCATCTCTGTAGGTTAAGACTACCTCCCAGGGGCTGGAGGCTGGGAGGGGGCTGTGTCCAGGTGGAAGTCTTCTGGCTTCCTAGCAGGAGGAGCTTTTTACAAAGGAAGCCTTAGGGGCTGGGGCTCCCCTCTGCTTTCTTGTGGCACAAACATGGCAGCTTCTTTAGCCTCTGGGGCCACTCTAAGAAGGGTCCTGAGGGCATGTTTATCTACTCAAGATCACCTCCCCTGCCACCAAGATTAGGTATACAGAACACTGTCTCCAAAATGCCCTGTCCATGACTGCCCCTGGCCTTGCCCCATGGACAGGAGCAGACAGCCCACATGGCACCTCCAGGGCGGGGCTCCTCCAGCCCTGCCAAGTTCTGGGTGAGCACAGTGAGGTCTCACCTTCTGGAATGCAAACTGGCTGTGAGCCCCACACCTCTGGGTCTGGTAACCCCGCTGCTCTTGGCAGGAGGGGAGTTGCATTCACCACAAAGCAGCTTGGGGTGTGTGCCCTGATTTTTGGGGCACAAAGCTTACTGGCTGCTCGACTACACAAGTCCCCAGGCCTCCAGGCAGCTGGGGTCATGCTGACCTTTAAAAAAAATCCTCAGACCCAGTTCCACCTACTGAGGGAAGCCTGGAAACCTCCTTCCCAACATCCCTGGACAGTCCCATAAGACTTGTTTCTGCCATTTCCTTCTCTCAGAGAATTGCTGACACATCTGGAGCCCTGCCTGGGGCTATGTTTCCTTTACTAAGCTAAATGACACAGGCATTGGGCCACCACCCCTCTCACTTCATCCCAAACTGTCTTCACAGAAGGCAGTGGCTTGTGGTGAACTTTCCCTGAGATGGGGAAGGAGGGAGGCAGGGGCCTGACAGAAGCGGAGCTCGGACCCTGCGTTCTGCTCCCTGAGCAGATGAAACCTGCTCGCCCCTTTCCGATATGTCTGCGGATTGCAGCAGGAAGGCTCACAGCCAAGCCTATCATGGTGTTTCTTAGAGAATATTCCAGACTGGGGAGAAAGGATGGGCTTCTCCTAGCAGGCAGATGCGGTGTGGTCATTTGTGGTTTTAAATCATTCGTTTTTTTCCTTCTCTCCCCCAAACAGAGACAGAAGTTGCTGTTAGTGGTGACATCTCAGGACCCTGATTGTACACCAGCTGCCTGAGGCCGTGTTTGGCTCACACATGCGATTTGCTTAGCTTGTAGTGAGTTAAGGAAAAAACCCACAAAAACCCTAAAATTTACAAATCAGTGGACTTTATCTGAAAATTATTAAATTTACATCTTCTTTTTAAAAATTAGATGACCTGACAATGTTGAGCCCTGTTAGGGATTGATGTGAGCTGGTTCAGCTGCCACCTCTAAATAGAGCTAGGGCATCGGATGTGCCACAGCCCCACAAGGCACAAGGCTGCCTCCCTTCGCTGCCAGACCTTTGCATGTCCCTCTCTAGTCCTGGAAGATCCAGAACAGTCTGGGAATCTCTGGGCCTCCCTTAGAAATGTGGCCCTGCCTATTGGGTTTGGGGGCCAATGTGCAGCAGAAGGGCAGGAACAGTTAGTGGACCTTTAGCAGTTCATTCATTTCTCTCTAGAAAATGAGGATCATGTCTGCCAAGTCAGCCGTTGTTAAATTTTGCATTAAAATGCTCACACACACAAAAAATGCTTTGAAGTCTCAGAGGTGGCTGATAAAGTAAAAGTGATAGTTTTAGACTCTTGGTATTTCAAACTCCATGAAACATCTGTACTATACGTTCTCTTCCTTTATACGTGAAATTGGATACTGTTTCAAGAAAGAAATTTCAGTACCATAGAACTGACAGGATGAAAGAGTTGACAGTTCTCTCTGATTTGATGCCCAGACACATGTTGACTTTAATTCTTTGGGAGTCAAAGCCAAGGCTTGGGTGCAAGTCTGGCACTTGAGGGTGTCACCGTTCCTTTCCGAGCACTCGGGCCATGTCTTGCTAATTATCACTTTGGTGCTGGGAGTATTTGATTATCAGGATTCTGAATCCTGTATGACACACCGACTGGGGGAAGGCGACGGGGCTGGGAAGGTCCGAAGGTAGCCCGCCATACTGCAGAGAGTCACTTTATGGACCTTTCTGGTGTCAGAGCCCCGATACCACTGGAAGAAGTGTAGGGGCCTCCACCCTGGCCCCTGCCCCTGGCCTCCGTCCAGATGGTCACATGAGTGGGAGCAGTGGGTGCCGCCCTTCAGAACCGAGTCATTGCCCAGGTAATGCCGGATCACTTAACTCTGGGCATCAAACCTGATCATCTCCCTTTCATTTTGAGCCCCTGGGGCTTTCCTGGAAATCACTGAGCAGAAGAGCCACCCTAAGGTAGGGCGCTGCTTCTCCCATGCTCTCCTTTGTGTTCGGGCCAGCCGTGTTCTGAGTGTGTGGCCAGCCCCTCTGCCAAGCCCACTCCCTGCAGCTGCTACATTGTCGCCGCATTTATTTTTCATTTTAGTTTCTCATTTCCAAGTCACCCAGAGACAGGAATCACCTCCCTGTCCCCCAAACCCTAAAGAGTACTTTGAGGGCAGCAGGCAGACTAACTTTCCAGTGAACTCGTGTGTAACAATCCATACCCAGCTGCGGATAGACTCAGGGAAGCCAGGTCAATACATAATCCCTAACAGTCAGCCCATTATACCGCCAGTTTTCTTGACAGATAATATTAAAAATGCTGTTTCCATCATGGCCTGGCTCCTGCTGCCCCAGCTTTCTGGAGGGCCTCGGCTGACGGGGGTACAACCCCGGCCTGCCGCAGTGTCAAGTGATGTATCCAAGAAATGCCACAGAGGGAGGGCTGGGTGTGTTAGCTGCCTGACTAATGGGCTTCTGAAGCCAATTATTTATTTTCTATATCAGAGCTTTGAGGTCCAGCTACTCCCCACATGTAATGAGAGCGGGGTTGAGTTCTCTGCTCCTCCTGCACCCTAACACATCGCAGGGGCTGTCAGGTCTGGGTCCTCCACCCTCCTGCTCAAGGCACATGGGGAAGGCGGAGGCCTGGTGGGGGGCGAGAGGGAGGAGATGGTTCCCAACCTCCTTTCTCCTCACTTGGTTGCCACCCTTTCACTTTCTGCACAAGGTAGGAAGTAGGATAAAAGGCTTTTCTTTCTTCCTGTTCTTGCCTTTTCTCACAGTTATGCTATGGTGTTTGGTGTCGCTTCTTGTGGGTGTCTTTGAGATGAGGCTTTGGCTGGGCTAGGAGCCCTAAGTAACCCTCCGAGACAACAGCTCGACTCTTGCCATTTCCCTCTGGAACCTTCTAGCCTCCCAGGATTGTTTTTTTTTCTTCCTTAAAAATAACATCATCCTTCTATCATGTAGTGTTGCTACCATCACTCTGGGCAAGGGCCTACTCTTGTTTTATGTATTTATTTTCTTTATCCCCACTTCCCACCGCTAGAGCCAACTATTTTGATATGTTTAACATGTGCTTGCCTTTTTGTTCATATGTGTTCTTCTATGCATGCAACTTAATTTTGTGTAAATGGTAGTGGCTGACTTCGCAGTCTTTTCTGAATTTTTCCTAGTACTGTGTTTTGAGGGCCCATCCATGCCGGTATGTGCAGTCTCTACCGTTCCTTCCGGCTGCTGCGTGGCACTCTGTCGTGTGCATCCGCCATAGTTTATCTGTCCACTGACCCAGTGATGGACAACCCAACTGCCTCCAACTTCTCAACATGCCAGACAATGCTACCAGGAACTTCCCTGTGCGTGTTTACTTGTGGACACGTGTGGGAACTGGGTCAATGTGTCCAGTAACAGGTGAATACATTTGTTGGTACCTACTCAGTACCAACGAGACGTCCTGTTTGGGGTAAAGCGAGTGGGGAGACTTTATCCCATGCAAATAATTCAGCTGTGATGCAGCATGGCTGTGGAACAGCACAGTGTGAGGCCACCCTAGTATTGCAGCTCTGCTCCACTCCACTCTGCTGAGACAGTTCCAGTCTGCTCTGGGGAGACAGCCAGGGAAATGGAGTCTTCAGGGGAAACTGAAAGCGCACCCTCCAATGTTGTAGCCTGTGTCAGAATTTCCTTCTTTTTTGAGGTCGAGTAACATTCCATTGTCTGCATAGAACACATCCTATTACCCTATCCAGGCCAGAGGGGAGCTGGCATGTATAGAGAGAAGGCCTCATCCCTGGCCTCTGATTGGTCTATGCAAATGAGGACTACAAATCCTCACAGTTTGATTGGTCCAAATAGCACTGTCCTGTTTGGTCATTATGGAGCTGCTCTGATTGGTCAGTAAAGATGCTGAAGGGGATCTAATCTGTAAGCTCTGATGGGATAGGGAAAATATCAGTCCTGTTGGTTGAAATAGGACTCCAGGAACTCCTCTATGAGGGGGGTTCAGAGGACAGAAACAGTGCATGTAGGCAGTTCAACACAGGCCTCTTTGTGCACGGTTTGAGTGAGAGATCCCTGTTCAGCGCTGGATGCAAGGCTCCACGTTTAAATTTGAGCCCAGCTAGCCTTCAGGAGCCCTTCTCAATGGGTGCATTCCTTCCCAGGGTCCACATACCGAGTTTAACCCCGGCTGCCGGCCTGCTGTCCAGCATTGCTGCCCCAGCACCATTGCTTCAAGCAGCGGGTTCCGTTACCCTATCGCCACATCCTCTCTAACATTTGGCGTTTTCTGGCTTTCTAACTTATCCAGTCTAATATGGGTAAATTGAGATCTCATTATTGTTTTAATTTGCATTTTCTCTGATTATTAATGATTTTGAGCATCTCTTTCAAGTGCTTGTTAGCTTCAGAGTTTTCTCATCTGTAAGTTACCACTCGTGTGCTTTGACCATTTTTCCACTAGGTTGACATTTTCTCCCGGTTGGTATGCAGAACTCCTTACATATTCTAGAAGGAGTAATCCCTTGTTGTTTTAGATGCTGCAAATATCTTCTGTTCTGTCATTTAGTATCTTCGTTCACAGTTTCTTTGAACAGAAATCTTTTATTTCAATATAATAAAATCAATCCACTTTTTGGCTGCTTTTTGGTGCTTTTTTGAGATTTTATTTTAAAGGTCATGGCCAATGTTTTGAGGGAACAAAAAGAAATCTGAGTTGCAAGGACTGGGAGGGAAGAGATAAAATGGACATTATCTGCAAATGATATGATCATCTACCCAGAATAACCAAAGAAATCCACACACTCACTATTAAAATTAATAACAGAGGTCAGCCAGACTGCTGGACCCAAGATCAACATACCAGATCAATAGCACTACTTTACCCCAGCAATAACCAACTTGAAAATAAAACATAAAAATGAGCAGTGATTTTCCACCTGGACAGAACATTTCATAGACACTAGCGTTTTGTTCACTTAAGGGATTTGGTTCTCTACTGTGGAATGTCCCCGGGAAAACTCCCACGGAGAGTAGAGAGGACAGGGCCAGTGAGAGGGTGGCCCCGAGCCTGGCAGCAAGTGGACGTGAGAGGTCTTCAAAGTGTCCCAGGGTCTGTAGGTGCGGTTTCTGTGGTAAGCTCCTTGAGGTGAGGAAAGGATGTCTGTCTTTCTCATGTCTGTATCCCCAGCACCTGGGGTCTACCGTCTAAGTGGGTCATCAATATTTATTGACAAATGAGTGGCGTAGCATGTTTACCAAGGTCTTAGTGACCATTCATTTACAGCTTTCGATTTAGTCCCAGGAGAAAGCTTTCTGAGGGTGGAATTGATTTTGACAGACGAGCAGGGATGCAACGTACAATATTTACCATCTTTGGGAATGGAATATAAAAGTATCCTAGAGGACAAAGACTTTCTATCTTAAGGATTCCAAGGATTTGCCATTCAAGGCAAAGTTTTTATTGTGGTAAAATATATATAACATCAAATTTACCGTTTTAACCACTTTTAAGTATAAGTCTTAGTGGCAGTAAGTGCGTTCATACTGTTGTGCAACTGTCACCCCCATCCGTTGCTGGAATCTTTTCATCCCAAACTGAAACTCTACTCATTAAACCATAGCTACCCACTCACTCCTCTGTCCACCCCCAGCACCTGCTGTTCTACTTCTGTCTCCATGGATTTGACTGCTCTGGACAACTGACACAGGTGGAATCGTATGATATTTGTCCTTTTGTGACTGGCTGATTTCAGTTAACATAGTGTCCTCAAGGTTCATGATTGTTGCAGACTGTGTCAGAATTTTCTTTTTTTTATTTGAGGCTGAGTAACATCCCATCGTCTGTGTAGAACACACTCCGTTAATCTCTCTGTCCTAGGCAGACATGCGGGTTATTCACACCGCTGCACACACGGTCCGGGCTGGACAGTCATGGGATGCAAGAGTGAACGTACTTCACTTCAGAGCCGAGAGTTCCCACAGAGCTGGCACAGAAGGGAGCCGTGCCGCTCTCCACAGCTCAGGGGCATTACTGGAACTGTGCCTTCTGGGAGGAAGGACAGCTCAGCTGACTGGGGGCATCCTGGCTTGTTAGGCAGAGGGAACAAATGTGCCCAGAGATGACCAGAGACTGTTCGGTGGCTCGGTGTAACTGAAGTGTGTCTGCTCAGAGTGGGCTGTGTGCTGGAGGGCATGAGCAGGTGGTCAACCTGGAGAACAGGTTGGGGATGGCGTTTGAAGGACTATTTCCTAAGACTATAGAAAATTGCTTACAACCCAACACAAATATATATAATTTTTTTCTCTTTTTACAAACAAGGCAGTGTAGTTTACATAATTGGCACATTGTATGTTTGTGTTTACTTGATATACATAGACAATTTTCCTATATCCGTATAGAGAAAATATCACTGTTTTTGTAGCTTGTGAAGCTGCGGAAGTGTTACATTGCATGGATGTGCCGCAGTTTATTTAACCGGTTTCCTATAGATGGTTATTTAGATTGTTTGCCATTTTTGTTTCTACAAGCATTGCTAATGAATGACCTTGCACGGACATCATTTCACACGCATATGAGTGTAACTTGAGGATAAATTCCCAAATGCATAATTGGTGGGTGAAGGGGTATATCCATATGTAATTTTGATTTGCCCTCCACAGGGGTTATACCACTTGATATCCCTAGCAGCAGGATCTGACGCCTGTTTCTCCAAAGCCTCACTGAACAGAGTATTATCACACTTGGGGATTTTTGCCAATACAAAAGGAAAATGGCACCTTGAAGTAGCTTTAATTTGGGGCTCTCTCCTGCAGGTGAAGTTGAGTTTCTTTTCTTATGTTTAACCATTTATATTTCCTTTTCTGGGAACTCTCTTGGCCTTTATGTTCAACATGGTGATTGTCTTTTTTAAAAAATAAATTTCTAGAAAACCTTTATATATATTAGTCATATTTTACTGAGCTTTGTTGTTTTATAATTACATATTGTTGAGTTTAATGTGCACTTTTTCTTCATGTCTGAGATGACCGTGATTTTCCTCCTTACATCTAGGAATAGGCCGACTTCTTTAGTGGATTTCCTATTATCTCACCAATCTTAAGTTCCTGAAATAAAACTGACTCTTTTTTCCATTCAAAGCACCACAGGAGTTTTTATTTTTATTAACAAATTTTTCCAATTATAGTTTGCATTTAATTTTATTTATTATTAGTTTCAGGTGTATAGCATAGTGGTTAGAAAATCATATACTTACAAAGTGTCCCCCCTGATATTACTAGTGCCCACCTGGCACCATACACAGTCATTACAAAATTATTAACTATATTTTCATGCTGTGCTTTACTTCACTGTGACTATTTTGTAACTACCACTACCAACACAGAAACAGACTTACAGATACAGAGAATAGACTGATGTTTGCCAGAGAGGAAGGGGGTGAAGGGATTTAAAAAACCCACTTCTTTTTATTTTTTAATTCATTGGTTTTAGAGAGAGGGAGAGGAGAGGGGAGAGACAGAGAGCGAAACACCAATTTGTCGTCTCGCTTGTTGACGAGTTCATTGACTGGCTCCTGTGCACGCCCTGGTCGGGGTTGAAGCCGCGGCCTTGACGTTTCAGGGCTGTGCTCTAATCACCTGAGCCGCCTGGCTACCTCTTCCAGTGTGTTATTTTTAAAAGGTTTAATGCAGCAATTTTCAATGGAATTGAGATGAATTGGAATTGAATTCAAATTCTCATGGACGACCAAAAAATATATCTTTTGCCAATCTGACAAAAAATGGGTATAATTTTGATTCAATCACAATGGACGGCTATTGTTGTGTTGGCTGTTGTCATTTTTTTATTTGACAGTCTAAGGGAAAAGAGGTCGGTGCGTCTGACTAAATAGGTATTGCATGTTTTAAAAATTCTTTTGGCACACTGGCTGAAAATCACTGGTCTAATGGATGCTGTTTGCTAATATTGAATATTTCAATATGGGTGATAAGGTTAGGCTACATTTTTTTGTTTGTTTTCACCCAGTCTCTGCCAGGTTAAGGCATTATTGTTATATGTATTTCAATACAAAATTTTGGGAATTTTCCTTTTTTTATAACATGCCCTAGAGCAATTTAAAAACATTATTGGGTCATCTGAGTTTTTTAAAGACTTGGTAAAATTTTCCTAGGCCTGGGCCTGTTTGGGCGCTTTTTTATCAAACACTTTTAGACAGCTTTTTATGTTTTTTAATGGAAATTGGTCTATTTACATTTGCCATTATTATTATTATTATTATTAGCATTAGCATTTTAATCTTCCTTTCCTGTGATTAGGGTTGTTGGACTATTTATCTTACTGTTCTTCCCCCTCTTCTAAAGAAACATCTTCTGGATTTATTTTTTAATTCTATAGGTTTCTAATGTTCTATCATATTAATTTTTGCTTTCATCTTAGATTTTTACCTCTCAGCTTTGCTATATTTATAACTTTTTTAGTCAGATGCCTCATTCATTGGTTTTATTCTTTATTTTTTTATTGACTTAGGTTTTGAAATTTATGACTTTTCTCTTAGTACCTTTTAGCTTCTCCATAGGTTGTGATATATAGTATTTTCACTGTTGTTAGAAATTCTTAAATTTGGGATTGTGCTTTTTCTTTAATGTAAGTATATGTTTAAGAGTAATTTTTGTTTATTGATTCTTAATTTAAAGGTGGAAAGGACTATAATTTTCCGATTTTATTATTTATTTTTGTTTTTATTACATTATGATCAGATTATATCGTATAGACTATTTCTGGTTTGGGGGAACTTATCAGGGTTCCTTTGTGACCAAGAATGGTGATCAATTCTTTTATTAATATTTCATGGACATTTGAAAAAGAAAATGAGTTATCTGCTTTCAAGGTATGCAATCTGTGTCACCCAGTAGAGGCTATCTTACTAATGATGTTATCAGGAGCTGCTGGATTCTAAGCCGTTGCCCTCTTGGTCTGCCATGGACTGAGTGTGCTACCAGGGCTCCTGCTGTTTCTTCTTGAGGCTCCTGGAATTTTTGCCTCATCACTGTTGCTACTTCGTATCTGGTGCACAGGAACACTCAGACCCGCCGTTTCACCCCTGTGAGCTTCCCCATTAGCATGCTGTTGCTCTTAATTCTGCCTTCTCCCACGTTGAGAGTATGGCCTCTGCTTCCTTCTGTTCACATCTGTCAGATCTGCCTGCGAATGAATATTCTTCTGTTTTCAACTTTGCTTAACAACTTGGCCGTATGTGTCTCTTCAGTACAGTTTGACTTTGCTTTGCTTTGTGGACCAACCTGAAAATCTTTGTGATAGATCAATTGAGCCTATTTACATCTGACATGACACATATTTGGTCTTACTTCTGAAATATTTAGATTTTTCTTTGTTTCTTAAAGTGCTCTACTCTGTGGTCTATTTTGTTTGCTTTGGCTCTCCTGGTGTTTAAGAGGGTTTATATGTTGCTGGAGTCATAACTCCTACAATTGTAACTTCATATGACAGCTTAGTTCTTATTTCTTTAGACCCGATCTTTATTCTCTGCCATGATCAATGGCACAATGAGCACATTTCCTCCTTCCCTTCTCCTCCTTTCTTTTCCACCACCCACTTTTAGTTTGCAGCGTTGTGTTAGCACACCTCCGTGCTTGCCCGTGTGCATGTGATTTGATCACTAGATTCGTCATCTCTGAATGATATCCTTTAACACCAAGCAAATACACGTGACACAACTGTTTTTTCTCCGCAGTCTTTCTCCAGGGATGTAATTGCTTCCCATTTTTAAAAAGCTATGACAGAATGGTTGGTCCTAGCGAAGGTTTTCCATTTTGTTACATTTTGCTACCCTTTTCCAGTTTTTCCTTCTAGTATTTTTGGATAGAAGCCACGGCTGTTCCTTTTTGTTGCTTGTAGTTAGGCATGTTTGGTTTTCCTCTATTGGGTATTAGCATAAGTTCCAAAGTGGGAATAGGGTGGCAATGCACAGGGTTAAGGGGCAAGGAGTGTGGGGTAACCTTTCCGATTCACAGGCGAAGGGTTTCCCTTCTGTTGCCTCGGATTCGGATGGCGCCCTGCTTCTGGCAGAGCCTTGCACGCTCTGTGTCTGGTTCCACGTTGAAAACGAGCAGTTTTGCACTTGAGGTTGCGTCTTTTTCCTTTAAGAACTTTCTTTTGGTTGGTCTTTCCAGCTATATATCACTGAGTCCTCCAGCTACTCACTGCGATTCTTTTCACTTCCTCTTATGCAGCTTCTGCCCAATCACAGTAGTTCTTGACAGCCTCACACATGTTTTGGAGCCTTGCATTACATTTGTCTTTCAATTTCCCTGAAAATATATAAGCATATTCTTTTGTTCTTCAACTTGCTTTTGTACTTTTTCAGGAGAAGGAGGAAAACTCTGACTTGTGAAGCCAACATCAAGCCAGAAGTCCAGTGAAGCCTTGACCTAGCTATTTGCTTAGTGTAAATGGGGCGTGAGGGGAGGTGTGGGCACCAGGGTTCTCTGTGCAAGTTTTAGGGATAGATGGTGACTTTGATTTATCACACTGAGTTCTGCGGGCCTGTGGGACACCCAGGTGGAGATGTTGAGTAGTTAGTCTTCTGTACAAATTTGGAGCTCGGGGAAAGAGGTAGGAATCAGAGGCAAAGCTCGTTATGATTTTATTACTTCTTCTGCCATTTACTCAGAGCTTGCTATGTTTCAGGGAGTATATGAATATCATCTCGTGCAGTTCCAGCAGGAAAACAGGCTCGGGGATGTGCAGTCATGCTGCTAGCAGGTTGCAGAGCCGGCGCCGAACCAGGTTTCTCCGACACCAAGGTCCGCAAACATGCTGCTCCCGAGTCGTGGAGCCCGCACTGTGGGTTCGCATTACTTTGGTGTCTGGTCTGGATTTGAAGATGAGGCAGCATATTCCAGTGCATTTCCTCCCGAGTCAGCAAGAGCAGTACATCTCAGTGTCTCAGCTGAGAACTTGGGCATTGTGGGCAGAACCAGAACCTACTGCTGGAGGGGATGCCAAGCTTGTAGTTGAATGGTGCTGCACAGGGCTGTCATCATAACGATCCAGGTGGCGTAACGGGCACACTGTGCTCAGCTCTGTGCTTAAAATGGCCCGTCCCAGGGCATGGCATTATGCCCACGTGTGCTCTAGGGCCGGCACCGTGCACCGAATGCCCGCCAGTAACATCGAGGTGTGCGTTTTGTGTGGTGACCCAACAAGAAATGGTCAATGTTAAAAAGAGACCTGTTCTGTTAGGATGACATTTGTCTTTGCTGCCAGGTGGGCTGCATAGAAATGGGCATTGTGGAAACAGCAAGGAGACCCTGATGTTTAGAGGTCATGCTCTTCCACCATGCATGTGTGTGCAAGTGTGCGCTTGAAAAAAATTGGTCACAGTGTAGGAATGTAAAAATACGCTTAAAATTCACGTCACCTAGTGTGCGTGAAATTACAGGAGGTCAGTTTATACTCTGTTAATTACGCTTTTTAAGTTTTTATTTCCAAATAAAGAGAGGCATTGCCATTGTAGTGTCTCATAGGTGCCGCGCTCGGGACAGAGAATGACATCAGGTGACGTGATTAAAGGACTAAGAAACACAAAGTACTGGTAACAAGGTCTGAGACGTGGTGAGTTCTATGTTATTTTTATCATTACCAACAACACAATTGGCATTACAGATGAAAAGGCTGATGTTTGGAGAAGCAGGACAACTTGCCCAGGGTCACACAGCAGTTACGGGGACAGTGGACCCTTACAGAGTTGTTATGACCCCAAAGCCCAACACTCACTGTCCCTCTTTCAAAAGTTACTATGAAACATGCAGTGAGCCTCAATATGATGAGTTTCTGTGATGAAATTCATAGAAGTGAATTTTAAGTTTTTTCCTAAATAGTCAATAATCCAGGCAATCTTATTAAAAGAAAAGCAGG
This sequence comes from Desmodus rotundus, assembly GCF_022682495.2. Lineage (NCBI taxonomy): Eukaryota > Metazoa > Chordata > Mammalia > Chiroptera > Phyllostomidae > Desmodus > Desmodus rotundus. The sequence continues at coordinate 717,922 of NC_071398.1, forward strand.
AAGTGGGCATTGGGACACTAGCAAGGGCACAGTTTCCTGGTACTTCTGTCAGGTGTGGCCCGACTTCACGGGACCGTGTCTCTGCAGCACTTCACTGTCTTCTGTCGCAGTGGTTGTTACTGGCCGATCTGAGTTCTGTTCCGAGGAGGGAGGGTGCCGGGGGCCCACGGAGCTGTGTTGCATCCGGCACTTGCTTGTAATGCTGATTTCTTGCCTTTCAGAGCTCCCGGTCCACCGCATTCTGTCCAGGTCATTGTGAGCACGGCGAACCAGCGAGTTACATGCTTCCCCGTGGTCTTCCCATGTCAGCGCGCGCGCGCACACACACACACACACACACACACACCCCAATTGTGTTTTTCACTCCTTTAAAGGAAAGCCTTGCTCTCTTTTTTGTGAATTGTAAGAGGTTGCTTCCCAAAGAAACAGAAAGGTCACACCTGCTTTTTCAGCCACCAAAGTGCTGTAGCCACTTCATAGTTCTCTCGTTACTCATTTTGGCTGAAGAGTGCTAGGGGACCCACTGCCGAGTCGGAATTAACTTCTTGCCTTGCTCCTTCTCTTTGGCTGCTTTGGACAGGCAAGCAATATCCAAAGTCTACAGTGATGCTACATTTGAGAGTTCATACCTGTAGACTCTTCGTATATTCGTATGTAAACTGCCTTCCCATCTCCATGTGTTATATCCTGAAGCAGGAGGATGCAGTCTCTGCATGGAGGTCACAACATCTGCTTCCATTAATGTCATTGCCACTGTTACAAGGAGTAGCTGGAGTGAAGATTCCTGAGCTGAAATTAAATTGGGTTAGTTAATCCACATTTTTAGTTCCCTTCAGAAGTCTGAGACTAGGTGGGAAAGGATTGGAAATATATCTGCCAATATGCTCTTAATAGAAAATAAAGAGAAAATCCAACTCAAACTGACTTAAAGAATAAAGATACTGTATTGACTCACTTCATTGAAAAGTCTAGTGGTATTTAGCTTCAGGTGAGGGTTGATCCAGGAACTTAAGGATTTTGTCTTGGTCTGGGCTCCTGGGTTAGTTGTCTATCACTTAATAAATTACCTAAAAAACTTAGTGGTTTACAACAACAAAACCTGTTTGTGACCTCATGGTTGCTGTGGGTTGGGGATTCAGGAGCAGTGCCCTGGGCAGTCCTGGCTCAGAATCTCTCATGGGGTCGCACTGAAGATGTCCATTTGTTCTGTAGTCGTCTGGACCTGAAGGAGCCACGGTGGGCAGATCGGTACTGTTTGCTGGTGGCAGGGAGGCCTCCCTTCTTCCTCACATGGGCCTCCTCCCTTCCTGTTCATTAGCAGCAGGTCACTAACTCTGACCCATTCCAGCAGATGGAAATCAAGCTCCACCTTCTGAGGAGAGGCCTGTCCCTCCAGCAGCTCACTCAGCCTCTTGCAGCTCTAACACCACTGCTGACAACTGTCAGGCCTCCAGATTCTCACTCGTGCCCACTGGGGAAGAGCAGATCCCAGAGCTCCCGTTGCATAGGACACTGAGGCCCGGTGCCTCCCTGCTAACAACATCCCTGAGGCCAGGTGGATGAGGTTATTCTCATTAGTTTAGGGACAAATTATTTCAGGCCAGTTTAGCACCAAAGTCAGAGATGGAAGTCACATTCCCTAGAAGCACATGCGTGCTTGAGGCAGGGGACAGGCCGCAGGTGTGACCCCAGCTCTACTGCCAGGAAAACGGAGAGTGGATCCTGGGGGCCAGCCTGTGTGCATCCACACTCACCTTGTTTTCCTTGGGGATGGTCTGGTGCGACGTCTTAAAAGTGAGTTCTGCCGAGCAGTCCCTCACGGAGTTCATTCGCAGCTCCACAGCAGCTGGTTAAGGAAGTACAAAGGTGAGACCACAGAAGGAGTTTCTGAGGGAGGAGTGCCGACGAGCAGTGCGGTGACTTGTTGTATTTCTTCCAGAGTGGGCACTTGTATTTTAGGGAATGGCCTCAGATGCCCTTTGTAATCAGGATGCTGGTTTCCTGAAGCTCCCACAGGGACTGGGCAGGCTGGCACCAGGCCCTCGTGAAACTCCTGTTGAAAGCAGGTGACCCAGTGAATGAATGTTTGAGTGATGCACTTGTCCCCCACCAGCACCCATTTACCACCTTGACAGTCTGTCACCTCCCTTACAGTGTGAGAAGGGACCCTGGAAAAGAGACCATGTCTGCTTCATTACATCCCGAATGGGTAAACAGTGCCTGGCACACAGGGGGTGTTCAGTAATCATTTGCTTAATATTTATTGATATTATTATCATGTATCAATATTATAAGTGAGTGGACTTGCTGTATTTCCACTCCATGGTCCAACCCAGTTGTGGCTGTTGTACCCACTGGGTGTGAAGTCTGAACAAGGTTGTGGGAGATTGAGGCAGCGAAAGGTGTAGCTGCTGGTAGGCGGGGAGAGGTGTGGACTGGAGTGGCTCTGAAATGCAAGAAAAATAACTTTCAATTTTTCCCCATCATTCCACTAAACTTTTAATGTGACCCCTCATTTTGTCAGGTCCATGAAAACAGTCTTAGCCATCTTGGGGCCTTCCCAGTCCTATATAGTGACAAGGTGTCTTTGGAACGAAGGCGACTCTCTCCATCCAGTGCTGGTCTTTGCGGGCGGTCGTCCATTCCTGTCCAGGGTGCCTGTAGATGCTCTGATCATCTTGCCGGGGTACCAGTGCCTTCTCGGGGACTTCCCGGCACCTCTTCTCTCCTCTGGCACATTTGTGTCTTCTCTGGGGCAGGAAGGCTACACTGATTCATCCTATATTCTTTTTTATCTATTGTTCTTGCGGCCTTCTCCTCCAGCCTTCAGCTTGAAACGTGATGTCCTAAGAGAATTACTCTTCTCTGTTAGCCATCTCTTTCCTGATGCAGTGAGCCTCTGGTGGCTTCATGGATGAGGGGGTCAACAGGTGACAAAATACAAGAGGACAAAGCATTAGTTACAGCATCAAAAATAATCAGGGTTGGATCGGCAGGGGCTGGGGCTGGGGAGGAGTGGAGAGTTGTTATGCAACGGGTACAGAGTTCTGGAGATGGCTGCACAGCACTGTGAATGCAATTTGCCTTATCTAAAAATGGCTAAGATGTTAAATTTTATGTTATGTGTATTTTACCACAAATAAAAGTGAAATAAAAGAGCAAAAAAGAAAAGTAATTTACTTATAGGATTATGTCTTGTTGTACACTGTCTTGAAATTATTGAGTGATAAAATCCTGGGCCAGTACTTTCCTATTGACCAAATAAGTTAATTTAAAAAGGTGGTCATGATTGGGAAATAAAACCATCCTTGTTCAGATTGGGCTACCAGACCAGCAGTGGAGAACTTGGGGAGGAGGGTCCCTGGGCTGGGGTTGCTGGGGAAAGTCCCTGGGAGCCCAGCAGGCAGGGACGGGAGGGCGGCAAGCAAGGTGTGCCCTGGGGGGGTGGGGGTAGAATGGACTGTGATTAGGATTCAAAGTCTGAAGCAGCATGGCGACCCCCGTGAAAAGGGGTCTCTTTGTCTGCTTTTAAGGGAACGGCTGCTGGAGAAGCAGCTTTCTGTCAGGCGAGGTCTGTGGTTCTGACAGCACACAGAGAAGCAGAAAGCGGGCTCTTCGCAGGACGCTGAGTTCCGGCAGGCCACAGTCAAGGAGGCTGTCAGCTTCTCACAGCCACCGCCACCGCCACACGCAGAGCAAGCCAGAGGCTGCCTTTCTTGAAAGCCTACTGTATACACCCCAAGGATGCAGTCCGCGGTGTTGACCTCCTTTAGCCCCCAAACCAGATCCTTTCTCTCATGAACCTCAGGGCGCACACACGTATGTGTGCTGTGCATGCTATTCCAGAACATGTTTCAGGCTGGTGCGTGTTCAGTAATGCTCTCACTTTTCCAACATGTGTCCAGGGAGGCAGTAGCATTGTTCGCCAAAATGTCAGCTCAGTGATGAAGACTTCTAGAATGTGAAGTTGCATGCCCCCTGCATCTGGGCCCAAAGAGAACCACATACGTTGACGTCAGGACTGGTTTTTCACCGCAGGGTCTCTGTAAGGCGTATCTGCTCATTGTCCTCCAGAGGGATGGCGCAGGTGGAGTGGTCCTTTGTGTGGGAGACAGACTAAGCATGAGATGGTTGTCAGTGATGAGCTCACACAGACAAGGGAGGAGAGGGTGCTGCCTACTGAAGTGAGCAGGGTGCTTTGGTGCTGTTTGGAGTAGAGGGGTGGTTAAAGCGCCCTGAGCTGTCAGAGACGCAGGGACAAGGGTTCCCCTCCCCCAGGGGATGCTGCCTGAAACCAGTTGAGGGGAACAAGGCAGGAGCCTGACGAGATGCATCAGAATCTGGAACATTTCTAACGAACACTGGATTTTCTTCTCTTCTCTTCCATAGAGAGCTCCTGATTAGTTGTTCAGAGCTTGGTGGAATTAACCATATATCACTTTAAATGTTTATTTTATGTCCGGCTTATTCTAACATTTTTATTCATCTTAATGAGAAGTAATTGGGCTTCCTGTTGCAGTGTTTCATTTAAAAAAGGGGATATTAATTAGGAAAGAAAGCGTGCTGAAATCCATAACTATCTTCAAGCATTTACTGTGCTTCTGTCTGTCCCCAAAGTCACTGTTTTGGGTTGAAAATCATACTCGACGCATTTGAACCACATCCTTTCTGGGGACGGCAGTGCCTTTATTGTGTGTCATTATGTCTGCTGGGAATCCTGACATTAAAACACATCCTTGGTTCTCACTTAAGCCAATTTTGTGGGGCAGGAAAAGAAAAGACAACATTTTGCAATGAAAGCACCTTCTCCCATCTGGCAAAATGGCTTTCTGGGCTCTATTGTGGCTCATTGTCTAAAAATAGGATGAAGACAAATTGTTATCATTTGCGAAAGCCCATGACAATAATGATAAATGAACAAATTTTTTTGCCCTCTGAAGTCATTGCTGAAGGCTTTCTCTGGGATCAACAATGTTAAACTGGTAAACTTTCCTCATCTGCATCAGCAGAAGGTTTACAAATGGCTTTGTAAACAGTTTTAGCCAGAGCGTTAATCTCCCCTCCAGAACGAGGCTGCAGGATAGATGATTGATTTGCAATTTAAAATGACACTGAAACCCCTGAAACAGATATGAAAGAAACTTTCAGTGAATAATGTTTTAGTTGACAAGAAAAGATAAGGCACATCTTTCATCTGATAGTGGGCTGTTTTTGATAAATACTGTTCATAATGGAGAATTTTGGAATCATTAATGTGTGGATAGAACATCACTACTTTTTTGACTGGGAAAGAAAACTGGGACAACCCGTTTTCTTTTTTTGGCTGAAGTTTTGCTACATGGAAAAAATAACTTGGGGAACCACTTGAAAAGCACCCATAAATTTACTATCATTTGACCCGAGTCCAAACTGGTAAATGATGAGGGCGAGCCTGGTCGTGATCGTGCGTCAGCACCACCCCCACCATTTCCAACGTGGAGGGCAGATCGCCATTGCTCGCGAATTTCCTTTTGGTGGCATGGCAGGTCAGCTGTAGAGGGATATGCCTGGGAAGTAACCCTCTCGTTCCCCTGTCCTGCCCCTTTCTTATGGTGCTGCTCTCCGTGCGTTCCCTGTGGGCTCGCTGCCAGCAAGTCCCGCTGGTGCTTGGCAGGGGCCGGAGTCGGGGGCGCTGTCCCCCAAGTTTCCCTTCAGGGGCAGAGTTGCTGCTCTGGCCAGTGCCCACGGGGGGCTGGCCCAGGGGGTCACCCATGGCTAGACCCTTGAGAGGGCCTGTGTGTCCTGCCTGGTCATTGGCCCCACCCAGACCCTTTGTCCCTCCCCTCACATCACCTGGTGGTGATGGCCCATCACCCAGCCCTGCCCTGCCCTTTACCTCTCTCCCGTCACAACTGTGGCACTTCCTTAATGGGTATGCTTGCGGAGGGGTGGCATGGCCCACCTTCTGGGACTTAGGCAGGCACACTGTGTGTGCGACAGCGCGGTGCTGGCCGTCACACCCACGCGCCTTGAGTCCCCAACCCATGCCTCCCCACCCCTCTCAGCCACACTGGAGTTGCCCAGAGAGACAGCCCCCACCCGCTGACATCATGACTGGCGGATGGCCCCTCCTCATCCAGCAAGGCCTGGCAATGGCTTCATCTCGTAGAGCACTTGGCACGTCAGAGAGCTCCACAACATGATATGAGTAAAATAATAAAGATTATGGCCCAAGGGTACCAGATAGCAATCCAAGCTATTTATTCCAGATTCTTCTGCCTGTCAGAGATGTCTGGATTCAAGCCCTTGAGTTTGGGTCAGCTGAACGTGCTTTGCATCATTAAAACCACTCAACTGTATTTAGTTTTTTTTAGCATCCTGTTAATAGTTCATCACACAGGAGACCTACTGTGTGCAAAGCACTGTTGTAGGTGCTGGAAATGCAAAAGTGAAGCGAACAGATGCAGCCCCTGTCCTCACAGAGCTGACTCTGTATCCTGGTGACCTTGCCGAGGGTCACTGGACGCTTTGGAACGCCGTGCTCTGCATATCACTTTCCTTCTGGTTATTTGTGCAAAGCACATTTAAAGCATTTTTTAGGTGCTCAGAGTTCTCTCTCTTGACTCCTGTCTACCCCATCAATCTTGTAGCACATTGCTATAGAGCACAGGTGGCAAACACAAGGCCTGCAGGCGGAATCCGGCCCCCACCTTGTTTTATCCGGCCCGGCACCATGTCTCTACCCGGCAGCAGCGCTGAGCTCTCGCTTAATTGTTAAGGAGCAGTTACATTTACACAGTCCTCAAATTACATTCGGCCCTTTGACGGCCACCCGAGGCTGATGTGGCCCCCAGTGAAAAGGAGTTTGACACCCCTGTTATAGACTGAATGTTTTGTATCCCCCTGAAATTCCTATGTCGAAACCTAATCCCCAGTGTGAAGGTATTAGGAGGTGGGGCCTTTGGGAGGTTCTTAGGTCACCGGGGTGGAGCCCTCATGAGTAGGATTAGTGAGTGTCCTTATAGAAAGGACCCCAAAGGGCTCCCCTTTTACCACGTAGGGACACAGAGAAAAGACACCATTCATGAACATGGAAGAAAGCCTTCACCAGGCACTGACTCTGCCAGCGGCACCTTGATCTGGGACTTCCAGCCTCCAGAACTGTGAGAGGTAAATGACTGTCGTGCGTTAGTCACCCAGGCAGTGGCACCCTGTTTTCGTGACTCAGACAGCTGAGTGTACATGAAAGACACTAGCATACAGGCTCTGCTGAGTCCCCTGGGCTCCATGGTGCCTCCAAACTGAACTTCACACGTGCTTATCAGAGTGTAGCTGACCCCAGCATCAGCACCACCTGGTTTGGGGGTGATGATCTCCCCTTCCAGCTGTATGGCTGGGCAGGGTTTCAACCATTCTCTTCTGAAGATGTCAGATTGGCCCTCAGTTCACCAAAGAGCCCGTGGCCTGGCTGTGATCCAGTGTCCCCAACCACCCACCCTCACCACCTAATAAGTAGAAATCCTTGAAGGGACTCAGCCCTGACTTAACTAGTTCTCATGGAATCCTGTTGGCTCACGCCTAGTATGTGCCTAGTATGTGCCCATCCATGCCCAGTACTTGCCCGGTATAGGCCTAGTGTGTCTAGTACACGGTCAGTGGTGGCCGTCATCAAGGAGGTGCCCGGGGGAGCATGGGCAGTGTGGGCTGGGAGGTGAGGCAAGGCCCCAGCTGTCTCAGGTCTCGTGTACATAGTTTTCCTCCCCTCCCTTCGCTCCTGTCTTTCTGTCATCACTCTCTTCTCTTGGCCTTTGCTGGTGTGGGAAGTACACCATGATTTTGCTCTGTCCATGCCCCATGAAGGGGACATCGCACAGATGTCCGGGGGCCCACAGAGGATCAGACCTCAAGTCCCAGAGGATGTAGCCTGGATATTACAGAGTGAGGAGGTACCACTGCCACTGACTGAGTGGGGCCAGCCGGACCTCCCGAGGGACAGTGCTGAGTGAGGAGGAACCAGTCCCCAAGTGGCACTGTGCGTGTTTCTGGGGCTGTGTCTTCGCTAAGCCAGCCTGTGGTTGCCAGCAGAGCTGATCCGGGTCAGAGAAGTGCCCAGGCTTCCCCTGTAGGAGGGCAGAGCTGCTCCCCAGACCAGCTCAGATAGATGCCCCGGCTCAGAGCAGCGAGAGAGGGCGTCTGCGTGACAGAAGCCCAGCTCCTCCGCACTGAACACTAAGCTCCAGGTCCGCCAGCCTGGTAGCGCCAAGTGCAGTGTGCGAATTGCTTTGATAACCATATTCACCCCCTACCTTCTGTTTTGAAGTATTCCAAGTTGCTTTAGTTTTATTAATGTATTTCTTTTATCTTCCATCTGAATAGTGTTCTCTATGTAAAGTGACCAAATGTGATTAATGATGAATAGATTAAGATAGGACAGGGTGTTTGAAAAATGACTTAAGGACTGCATATAAGTCACTGGCTGAAGTCCCAAAATGCAAATTCTGGTGAAGTTGGTGACTGGAAAATCATGATGGCCCAATGGCACGAGCTTCTTCATCATTTAGAATTGCTTTACAAAAAATAAATAATTAGCATTTTACGTGGGAACGCGTTAATTATTTCCTAATTATTTCTGTAGGCATTACGGTCCCGGAGTCACAAGTTTCCTCTAACTGACACTCAGACCCCCTCGCATGCCTGGCTGTCCAACGTCTGTCCCTAAGTCACTGCTTCACTTCGCACGTGGTGCACGTGTTCGTGCCCCCTTGGAGGTTGGTGCTGTAGTAAAACATCTGGAATAACCTAGTTTGCAGGTGGCTCTTTTCCCTGAGGAGAGGCTGCGTTCCCTGGACGAGGCTCTGGGAAGGGAAGTTGTCGGTGCACCTGCGCCGCCTCCCCCGACAGACGAGCCTGCTCCTCCAGCAGCTCTGTGCTCTCGCCCTCTCAGGAGCTGGGAGCCTTACAAAAAGTAAATTAATAATGCATACTCAATTACATCTGCAGGGGACACTTAGGTGTGTATCGCAGTCTTCAGAGATGATTAGATTCACGTTTTGTTCACGGGGAACGTGTAGCCTCTCCTTCTAGGTGTGTCTTGAAACACAAGTTGGCCAGCACGACCTGTGACCTGCCCACTGCCCTACATGGCCCCAGTCCCCGGTCACTGGGGACTCCAGCCTGGGCTGCAGGCTGCCGGGTGCACCACTCAGGCCAGCAGCTAGGGGAGCCCAGGGCTTAGGGCGACCTGACTGGAGTGTTCAAGAGGGAAGGCAGGGGCTCTGTGGGTAGGGGATCATCAGTGCAGTTTGCAAAGGACCCCTTGTTGCTCAGTCTGTAAAACCTGGTGGGGAATCAAGGGCTTCTCCACCCTGGACTCAACACTGAGGACGAGAGTCACCATCAAAGTTGGCTTTTTGTTTGTTTGGTTGGTGGGTTTGGTTAAATCACAGAGCAGAGAGAAATACAGCTGCATTGATTGCTACCTCCTGGTGCCTGCTCTGCGGCGTCCGCACGCGACACATGCTGCTTCTGTAGCAGGAGGAGAGTGGGTATTTATCAGGGTTCAGAGCCAGTTCAGCCACACACTTGACAAATTATTTGTGGAATTGTTGTATTCATAGTCACTTAAATAAGAATCTGTCAACACGAAGGCTGCGCTTTGTTGCAGCGGGTCCCCTGGTTTTCCCTGCACACCCAGAGGATGATGGATTGGAAGTAATGCAAATTCACTACCGTTCTATATGCTGGTGCCTCCCTCAGAGACAGGAAGCATAGCTCAGGAGCATCGTAGCTGCAAAGGCCGTAAAGGCCGCAGCTGTGAGGCCTGTTCCGCGTTGGAAGTCCTGCCTTCTCGTCATCCTCCTCCTTCTTCTTTCTCTTCATTTTCTTGTTCTGTTTTGAGTGGGACTTTGGAGCAGGGAAGTGGAATTCAGTAGTTCCTCACGTTTTGTCTTGGAAAGTGCTCCCCTAGCAGGTGCGCATGCTGGCATTGCAGGCTATCTCATGCATGTGCTTAGCCATGTTCCATAATTGTGACAAATTGATAAACATAATTATTTGGTTTATGACAACTTAAAAGTTAGTACTGCTTACTTAGCAGCATGTTAAGTGGTAGCTCTTGAAGAAGTGCGAGAAGCTGGGTCAATGCGGCTGTGGGGGCAGATGGGGGCAGGTGGGGCAGTGACATGTAGCTGAGGTTTCAGTCTGTTCCTGGGGCCTGTGGGGGCTCCTTACGCCCAAGGAGGATGACAGAGCTGGGATCTCACTGTCCCCCAGGAACATGAGGACGGTTGGTCTCTCCCTGTCTGCCTTCCCAGGACTCTAAGGCTCGAGGGGTTGTTGCACAGCTCTGGGGGGCAGGGGCGGTTGCAGGTCTGACCAGGGACGCCAGTGCTGGCAATAGAAGGAGAGCCCATGAGGTCTTCCTCTGTTGCTTGGACAAGAGGTCCTCTCAGGCATGGCAGGGGCACCAAGAGAAGATGCTCCATGAAGCTGTCTCTGGAACGGGGTTTCTTCAGAAAGGACACAGGAGCCTTTTGGTTCCACGTCTCTCCTTACTGAAGAAAGCAGCCAGGAGCTGGGAGGCCAGGGTTCAGGTCAGAATCCCCCGTGAGCCGGGGCATGCCCATACCTCCTCTGAGCCTCAGCAGTCAGGGCTGGTCTAGTCACCCAAGAGGCCTTGATCCCAGGCTCTAACTCAGGACGAGCAACTAAAGACCAGCCCTGCCAGTGCAGCCCGGAAAGAGCACGAGTCTCTTTCTGCCATTCTCCTCCTGTTAGAAGGTTTGCAAAGGAAGCCTGTTGCCTAAAAACATATTCTTTTAGACACAGTGATTTGCATGGCGGAGTATTATTACATCCATGGCCCCCATTTTCAAAAAGCTGAAGAGCAGGAAGAAAAAATAGAGAAACTCAATGTAAAAACAAAATCCCATGTCATATAACATGTCCCCTCAATACCACTGAAAAATACATGTAATATTTTGAAATCACTGACTAATTATTTTTAATCACTCCATAATAATTTACGTAGACGCTCACTCCTTTGGACGTGTTCCTGTTTTCATCTAAATGAATTCCCGAACATGCTGTCAAAACTCCCTCTTTGGCAACTGATTTGGTTTTGCTGAATTTCTTTCGTGTGTCCAGATCTCTTGCCAATGAGGCTGTGGAACATATTTTGACAGCTTTGTTGCTAAGTGTGTTGCTACTTGTGTCTGGAACGGGTATCAAATTTCAGAGATTAATCTGTTTGTTTCCTCCATGCTCACCATGTCTACAGGATGCCATTGGTTTGCCTGGAGCTGCTCCTGTCAGCGAGGAGGAGACCAGCCTGGATTGCATGGGCAGCGCCGTGTACCAGGCATCTCGCAGCACTTGTGCCCCATGCCTGGGTGCTGGGCATCCAGGGCCAGGGTCTGCGGAACGGGCCAGCACCTCCGCGGGGAGTCATTCCTCAGCGAGAGGCTGTAATTCACGTGGACGTGGCATCGGACTGGTGTGGCTGCCCAAAGCTTCCCGTTCAGCAGCAGACTTTGCATTAGAGTTCAGTGAATTACAGACTTCAGACGGAACCCTGGCGAGGCAAGAAGACTGTGCTTTATTCCTCTTTCTACATTTCATCCTGGTCTCACTGGGCGCTCCTATTCCTTGCTGGCCCTTTTCAGACTCCTAGGAGGGTGGCTCTCATCATATTCCTTCTGGCCCAGTAACAGCAGCATCACCTGGAAACCTAACAGTTATTTTCAGTCCGCCCACCTCTCCCCAGATCTGCTGAATTGGAAATGGTGGGGGCGGGGCCCGCAATCTGTGCTTTTATAAACCCACCAGGTGGTTCAGACGTACACCAAGGTGTGCAGTCACTCCTCCAGTTGGTCGGCACGCTGTCTCGTCCTGTTTCAGGAGCGTTTTCTGACCATTGATTCCTGCAGCCCCGCTTATGCTATATGCTGTCTGTCTTTGTTCACTAATAACTTCATTGAATCAGTGCTTTAAGACAAAGAGGCCTCGCTGTCAGGCACTGACATTTACGTGCCTGACACTGTGCCAGCCAATGGGGCCGAGAGCACCTGCTGTGCCTCAAGAAACTGACAGGTTAATGGAGCAAAAGTACCTGCACGGCAGTCCTGCAGCCTGAGTGCAGGGAGAAGTGGGCACAGGAGACGGGCGCCTCCTCTGCACTGACAGGACGGGGCAGGCAGAAGCAGTGTCTGGCGTTGTGGGCAGAGGGGCTGCCTGCGCAGTCCTGGAGCACCGGTCCCGGAACACTGTAGATCACATGGCTGACGGTGGAGTGAAGGGAGGTGAGAATGTAGTCGGAGAAAGGGGCTAGAGCTTTCAAGCCGGGCTTAGGAGTTGGGGACCACTGAAGATTTTAAGCAGAGGTGACAAGAACAGATTTATGCCTGAGGACCTACCCTGGTGGCTACAGCATGAATGACTTGGGAGGAGCACAGCTGGGGGCAAGGAGACGGACCAGAGGTCCTGGTGATCCATCTGTTTAATCAAGAGATACCTACCCAGCCTGTGGGCGAAGAAGCCAGGCTCTTGCATCAGATGGAACAGACCTAGTTTACAGTCCCAGCTCTGGGGTTTTCAAGCTGTGGGACCTTCGGCACAATCCTCTGAGCCTCATTCTCCTCATGTGTAAATGACAATAATGATGACATTCATCCCAGAGAATTGTCATATGAGATTATGCACATAAACATTTGCCAAGACCTAAGTGTCCAGCATAAGGAATCGTTCCATTGCTGCTGCTGCTGCTGTTGTCGTGTGCAGGTGTTTCGCTGGGTGTAGTCCCTGCACTCGTGGTGCTGAGTGAGACGGCGGTGGCCTGGGCTGCATCGGGGCGTGGGGGGGGGCATGGGGTGGGACAGGACTACTTCAGTGGACACTAAGTGTCCTATGAAGGGTGGGGTCTGGAGCAGGGACAGAAGTAAAGCACAGGGGGAGGTTGGACATGTCCCCCAGGTTTGTGGTTTGTGTACATATGGTCGAGCTCTCTCCTGGCATGGAACAAGGAGGAGGAGGAGGAGGAGGAGGAGGTAGCATTTGAGGGTGGGAACTTGTGAGCTGTGCTTTGTGTATCTGTTCTTCTGGAACTTGCAGGCGAGTGTCTGTCGGAAGTCAGTTTCCCAGTATGGAGCATAAAGGGAGACTTGGACTGGGGTACCAGGCACGTGTTTGCACAACGCCGGCAGCATTCGAGGCCCTTGCAGAGAAGAGCAGGTGGCATTGCTCCAGGCTCTTCCTGGAGATCCCGAGCAGAGTGCCCTCCTTGCTTTGAGACCTTGTCTCACTCTGTCTTAGCTGCATTTGGTTGTATATGTGGTGTCTTATGTCTGGGAGCAACTCTCTGTTCCCAGGGAGTGGTCTCGTGCGGCTCCTCCACTGAGATGTTTTTGCTCCCCTCCATGCCTTGCAGAACCCCAGAGTCTCAGGGCCAGAGGCGAAGAGACCTTGAGGCACATTTAAATCTCGCTGCAACCTCCCAGGTGACATTTTACTGCAACTGAGAATGAAAAGGAGCTAAAGGGGATGATCAGGAGGGTGGTCGTAGGACCCAAGTCTCAAACCGCTCGTTGAGTACCTCCTGCGCTCCTGCCTTCGTTTCTCTCCTCTCTCTGCCAGAACAGTGCTCTTGGTGCAGACTTCAGGGACCCAGAAGACACCCCCCCCCCCATCATCATAGCCCATCGCCTGGATAGCAGGACCCTGGGGAATGAGACCCATTAGGGCTGTGTTCACGCAGGGTGGAGGGGTTATGAAGAGTGAAGTGCTCAATGGCTTGAATTTGGGAAGCAGAGAGGGATGGTGAGAGTCCAGAACAGGATATTTGTGTCAGTCATGGATGGAGAAGAGCTGGGGGAGGTGCCATGGGAAGACCCCACTGTTCTTACTGGTTTACTGTGTTAAGAGCATACCCCCCGAATGTGGCTGAGCCCGGATGTAGAGCCTTCTTGAGACGACCCAGAACTACAAAGGCTGGAGCCCTGAGCACAGAAAGATCACCCACTGGAAAAGTCACAAATGTCGGTACCTGCAGGGTGGGCAGGCAACAGACAGCAAGAGTCCAGAATGCAAGACACTGGAAATAGAGAACGTACGTCCACCCAAAGCGGGTAGCTTTGACTCCGTTCCATACAAAAGGGGCCAGGTATTCCTCTTCCTGTGGGAAACCTGGACACCAGCGATTGATGTACAGTCTCCAAGTTTTTCAAGATTAGATTATTTAAAAATAATCCTTAAAAAAATATTGTTAAGCTTAACAGATCACGACCATGGAAGCAGACGTGATGTTTAATGCTGCGGGTGTGTGGTGTCTGAGACAGTGGTGAGGTAGAGCCTCCATTGAAATCTCACTTCATTGGAAACCAGCTGAACTGCGCACCTCCTCTGACTTGAGTGCCCCAGGATGGGCGGCCCGAGGCACACAAGTTCCTGGGGGCCGGGTTGTGGCTTTGCTCTCTTGTCATCTCTCCAGGCAGCCTCCCTTCTACAATGTGCTGGGGTGGGATGAGTGTGCCAGACAGGTTTCAGTGCCAGCCTCAGGCCCCTGGAGGTCCCTGTAGCTCACCGTCAGTAAGGCTGAAGGCCTGCCTGAGGATGGGCACAGGCCAGAGGGCAGGGATGGCTCAACCCCAGGCCAGTTACACGGGAGAGGGGGCCTTGGAGCTCTTGCCGATGTCTGTGAACTCTGGCATGGGGTCAGACCTCCCTCTTCCCAGTGTGCTGCCCACTAGGGGTCTTCAGGTGGCCTGCCCTTTGCCAGGGTGCGGAGACCACCGATGTGTTATATGAAATGTAATAATGTCATCGGCTTCCCCCTAGTTTCCTGTTGATTGACTTTTATAGCTTGCAAACATTATGCTGGATTGGTAAATTGCAATAAATTTAATCAAGAATTATTTTATTCAGCCTACTAATGAGGAATAATAGCATATGTATCAATTAGACTTGTCAATTTGTGTGAAGAAATAGATTTACAAAGGGATAGTAAGCAAAAAAAATATCATTGATATCAATTCACTTCATTATTTTTAATTTGCTGTGAGTATTGAGTGTTTCTAACATAAAATCATTCCTCAATTAAAATAAAACATCTGTACTGCTCTCGGCTCCTCATCCCTTGTTTTTGCTTACAGATTAGCAGTTGTCATTGGTTTCAGTCTGTTGTCATCTCATTAATTTGCACCCATAAATGGGCAAAAAAGTATTCTCAACTGTCAGTGAAAAACGTAACAGCAAAGTGGTTTTCTCCTCGTTTAGGGAAACAGCAGGGTCATGGCGACAACAGAGGGGTGCAGGGTGTGGGACAGAGCACAGAAAAGCCAGGCCTGCTCAGCTGGGCTCTCGGTGCTTCTTCAGACCCAGCCATCTCTAGGGCTCTTTCCCGTATATCCTGTGATTAATTATTTGCAAAAACGGCCATAAGGATTGCCTCGTCTCTGTCTCTGCAACGTGACTTTGTCATCCTTTCCACCAAGAAGTGAAGTCTCTCCACCTCATGAATCTGAGGTGGTCAAATGACTTACTGCGGACATAGACGGCAGCAAAAACAAGCAAGCAAGCAAACAAACAAACCAAAAAACCAGCGTGCATGTCTGAGCCTAGGTCTCGGGAGGCTGTGCCCGCCTATGCCCTGCTTCTCTTAGACCCTGTAAACCTCATGTCAACAGGCCCCGACCAGCCAGCTGAAGGATGACACCAGGGAGAGAGAATAGCATGCCCTCCAGCTACATCATCTGAGACCAGCCCGCCTCCTGGTGACCAGCAGCTAACTGCAGATAGGTGAGTGACACTAGCCAACTCCAGGGAAACTGCCCAATTCAGCCCAGCACACAGTGCTGACTCTCAGAATGGTGAGCTAGGTTGTTGCTGAAGCCACGACATTTGAAGGCAGTTTGTTATATGGCAAAAACTGATACATACCCACTATTTCCAAAACAGCCTGGAGCTGCAGATGGATGTTGGGCGTGAAAGACAGGTTTAGTGAAAGATGCCCAGAATCCAGGTAGGAGAGAAGACCAAGGCATAAACAGGCACACGTAGGTTACTGTAGTCTCATGACAGGTCTTTCGGCAGCCTGGGGGACCGTGCATCTGCACACATGTATCCAGGGGTCTGGAGGCAGGTGACTGGCTGGGACTCCACCCCAGTCCTCTTCCACTGTACCAGTACCTTCCGTGCCGCCTTGCCTTCAGGGCCTCCCATGGTCTCCAGATGCTGGGTCACGTGCTAGTTCAAGGTACTTTCAGAAAGTTCTAGAGACTTTCAGAGCAGAGGCACAGAGAAGCAGCAGTGGGCCTTGACCTTGGTGAGGGTCTGGGTGGGTCTGGCAGATACAGGATCTGCAGACACCAAGTGTGTGTGGCCATGCGAAGGCCTCCTCCCCACACATGCCAAACCAATGCTAGGCTGGCTGTTTACTGGGTGCTCTGCGCCGAGCTCTCTCCAGAGATCTAACTCACAGATGGACCGCAGAAGTAGATGCAGCCAACCTCTTCTAGCGAAGCAGTAGACTACGGCCAAAGGAGGTTAAATGCCTGTTCTGTTCAAGGTCACACAACTACTGAGAGGGAAGTTGGGGTGAGATCTGACAACAGAATCCATGACTCTCCAATACTCCATGGCTATCAGGCTCTCTGCGGCATGCAACTCAGTCTTCGGCCTTCAGTCATTAACACTTTAGTGTAAATTAACTTCTTGCTCCTCAGGGACTATTGTCTGAGAAAAGGGCACTAAAGGAGAGCTCAGAGATGGAACTTGTTCATGTATCTGTGAGTTGGGGGTACACCTTAATGCTCTGAGTGGCTCCCTCCCTGGAGTTTAGGCAGCTACCCGAGACACAGGAGCAAGAGAAGGGAGAGGTGTTTCCCTGGGGACAGCATGTGCTGTGTGACAAGGAAATATGAAAATCAGTGCCTGACAGCCCAGGCCTCTACCCCTTACCCCCACCTGCTGTAGGGTTAGAGAAGCCGTCTGCAAAGCTTCCCAGGCAGGAGTTCTCGGGCCGCCTTTTGTTCACGCTTTGTGAGGCTCCGAAGGGTCTCCTGCGAAGACCATCGTGCGCATCTGTACACAGCTGTCCTAGGTCACCTCCCAGAGTGCTGGGAGTGCTTCCTTGCTCCAGGAGTGCCCCACACGTGGGGGGAGACTGCAGGCCGCTGACCTGAGTTTATAGATGCCTTTTGTCTTGATGCACCCGGGTGCCTTATAAACCAGTTGTACGTCAACAGTCAGCCCACGCACCTTTGGAGTAAGCGGCAGCTGTGTAACTGTGCAGGGTGGCTTTGCTGGGCAGGGCCCGCCCCATGGACACTGCTTAGGCACACACTGTCTACTTGTGTACGTTACAGATGTCAACTTGTAAAAAGTCAGTATTTAAAATACGGCACAATTTACAAACCACTTCTTCATGTTTTGGCTACATGTGAAGTCTAAAACACGAGGGGTGTCTTGGTGAGGGCTTAGATGGGTAGCATGACCCTCTGGGCCTCTACGTTGTCATCAGATGTAGGTTAGCTCTTCCTTGCCAGTGTGGATGGGAAGGTGTTTGAGGGTTTAAAGTGCTCTGCTCTAGCATGGAGCTCTGATTCTCCCCCCACCCACTCCAAGCTCCTCCCCTGGTCCTTGTCACCTGCACAACCAGGAGGTGCAACGGGGGGGATATATGCAGAGCCCCCCAGAGCAGGGCTTGGACATGCTTAACAAATGGTGATGACTCTTAGGGCCAAAGTCCCTTCCTGTGTTGACCACCGTGCATCTAGGTTCTCCCAGCCAGCCCCCAGTAGTGCAGGTTGTCGGGGGCGTGGGCATCAGAGACAGGGCCTCCTGTCTGCTGGGCTGTCCAGCAGGCTCTGTTGCTCCAGCACCCCCAGTGCACAGTTTTTCCAGTTTACCCAGAGCTGCCCTCTGCTTGGAGCATTGAATGAGATCATAGCCCATGTTGTCATGGATGCTGATCTTTTATATTTCTGTTTATTTCTGCACAAGGAAATCAGGCGTTGGCTTGAAACACATGCCTGGAGGGAGGTGAAAGGTTTTGTGTGAGTAAGAGCTGATCAATGTCTGAACCAGTCACCTCCTGTCTGCCACTGGGAGCCTTGTCTCTACTGGTGACTAGGAAGAAGACGGATGCCCCCAGGGCAGCAATGCTGCACCTGCCTCAGACCTCTTGGTGGCAGGTGGGAGGTTCATCTACCAGCTTCAGAATGGATCCCTCATTTCGGAGGCATGTAGCCTTTGTCTGAAAAGGTTTGAAAAGGTTTAGAAACATTTTAGAAATGGGGGTGAACATATTAGGTTGAATTCACATGTCAATCCTCTGGATAAGATCCTAGAATTTAGCAAACTAGACCCATTCCATGGCTATGTGATATTCATCAGCTGCTTGGGTGTTTCGTTCCTTTCTCCCCAGGGACGTCTGATTTGAGTTTGTATCTCTTGTACTCAAGTGGAAGGTGAGAGAGGGCAAGCTGGGTGAATGTGGACTTGGGACATAGCCAATCCAGGTAATTTAGGAACCAAAACTTGACTCTTCGCGGAGCTCTCAGCTCTCGGTGTTATGGAAGGAGCTTTCTGTCCCAGACACATGAGAAATGAACACTCCCTCCTAATGGTGGGTAATAAGTCAGCATCACTCTCTGAAGATCTTGGGGCCAGCCCCCTGCCAGTGTCCCTTAAAACGGCTGACACGCAGACGTTTTATCCTTTGTCCCTCCTTCTCTAGCACATGTTAATAAAAGTTCTATCTAAAACAGAGCGATAAAGGAGATTAATACTTTTATTTCTCACACATGCTGAACTCTTTTCATCTTGAATTACCCAGTTGGAGTGTCTACACCACCTGAATTAATTAACTTCATCATTGTCAACTCACCAATTCATCTACATCGTCATAGACAAGACCCCTGCTTGCTAAAGAGAAGCCCTCGACTCGGCATCTACTGTCTGGAGGGCTGAGTGGGTGTGGGCCGCTGCAGCCTCTTTCCTGAAGTTCTTTCAACACTGACCCACAAAGGAAATTACTTGCATTTCCCTGACAAACAAACCTGGATCTTGAAGGTGTGAGGCTGTTGTCTTGGCATTTAGCTTGGTGATACTGTGTCTGACTTAGAAATGTCTCTTTCTAAGAGGCAGAGGGATTAACAGAACTCATTTCTGGGTCTGTTAGCTGCAGTGGAGCGCGTGTTGCTGGGGGTCCGGCATGCGGTGTGTGTCCTCATTTTAACGCCAGGTCACCATTCTCCTCCTTCATTTTGGACATTGCTAAGTCCTTATTGAAAGGCCTTCTTCAAGGTGAGGAGATAGGACTGGGAACCAGGAGAGATAAGGGTAAATTTTGACAGCTTGAAGCTCCGACTGTCCCCTGTGCTCAGGCTTGGAAGGATGTGGCGCACTCCAGGAGTCTGTCACAAGGTGGCCATGTCTTCAGAAGGTAATGTGGGGTCTGGACCTGGTAGAACCAGGACTGCGTCCCTTGGGCGACTCTCTAGAAGGGAGGCCCCCGGAATCACCACGTTCCACAGCATCCGGGCCAGAACAGGCTCAGGGGTGTTTCTCAAAGGGCAGACCACCTCCCTCTGAG
Organism: Desmodus rotundus; assembly: GCF_022682495.2. Classification (NCBI taxonomy): domain Eukaryota; kingdom Metazoa; phylum Chordata; class Mammalia; order Chiroptera; family Phyllostomidae; genus Desmodus; species Desmodus rotundus. The sequence goes on from NC_071398.1 coordinate 737,489, forward strand.
GGTGTTTCTTGCACTGGGAGCTGCTGGTCATCGGTGGGCTTGTTCACCCTGACCCCTGACAAGGGACTGCCGGGCTGCCCAAGCTGTGGTCCCAGGCCATGTCTCCTTTTTCCTCACTGGGAACACCAGCCCCATTCCAGAGCTAACCTTCACTGAGCACCTACTGTGTGTGAGGTGCTTTGACAGCTGCTCTACAGAGGCAATTACACACCCTGTAAGAATGTGTAGGGGTTGGGACCCCCTGTTTTTATAGAGGAGGGAAGAGGCTCAGAGAGGCCCCGAGAAGGATAGCAACAGATGGAACCAGCACTAGTCTGAGAAGTGAGCCCCAGGCTGTGGTGGGATGTGGGATGTAGGATGTGGTCTGGCCGGCTGACCAGAGCCAGGCTGTCCAACATGTCTTGGTTAACTGAGGGGTGGAAAAAGAGCAAGCAGATTATCACAGCTATAGTTTGCAGTTGTTTTTGGTGATAGTAACATGTGAACTGTGCTCGCCTGTGTAAACCTGCTTTGGGTGCCAACAGAAGGTGTCGCCCTTGCTTAGGCGGCCTTGTAAGAATGTGCTCGACTCAGTTTACACAGAGGATCTTTTTTCTGGGCTGAAGGTGGAGGCTGGGGACTGGGAGAAGAGGACCCACAGGACAGAGGGCAGTCCCTTCTCCTTTCCCACTCCCTATGGCTGCAGAGAGGCACCCGAGGCACATGGGAGCACAGACAGCACAGGCCCTCCCCGCCAGGGCCCCACTGGGCAGGAGGGCCTGAGCTGGAGAGCCGGGCCTTGTCCCCGACGCCCCAGAGGTCTGACCCCGAGGGTGCTGCAGTGGTGTGCGCAGGGGCTGCGCAAGCTTGCCTTTGAAGTCTAGCCCCTGTGAGCCCCAGCGGGGTCACCAAAAGACACTCGGGGTCTCCGGGACCAGAGTCCCAGGTGACCAGATTGTGCCAGTGGCAGCCAAGCTCCAGGTACCCTCGCACAAGCCACACTGGAGGCTTGTTCAGGGCAGGCCCAGGAACTCCTCACTGCATGGGGACCCCGAGGGACAAACATGGCCTTCCTCTCCCTGACGCCAGCCTTTTCTGTGGAATGACAGGCCAGCACAGTTGTATATATTCAGAGTGTATGATACGATGTTTCGATGTGCACGTATGTTGTGAAGTGATGACCACAATGAAGTTGGTTAGCAAATCCGTGACGTCACGCAGGCGCGGTGGGAACGCTGAGGACGGGTCCTCTCCTGGCCAGCGTGGAGGGTGCGATGCAGTGATGTGAACTATTCCCCAGACGCACTCAGTGTGCGACCGAAGTCTGCCCTTCCCCCTCCCCGTCCTTCTCTCTCATTCCCCTGAGCGCAATGCCCTCCAGGTGCATCCGCACCGTCGCAAATGGCAGGGTGTCCTTTTTCGTGGATGGATAATATTCCACTGTGTGTGTGATGGCACGTTTGATGTATTTAGTCATTTGCTGACAGGTCCTTAGATTGTTTTCATTTCTCGGATATTGCAAACAACGCTGCAGTGAGCATGGGGGTACAGATGCCCTTCCAGATCAACGTGGCCTTTGAGGTGGCGTGACGTGGGGCTCGGGCTGCTGCCAGACAGAGCCTAGGAAAGAAAGGAGACTGCGTGCTGTGGCCAAGAGCAGAGACTGGGGCTCGACTGCTTGGGCTGGAGTCCTGATTGCTGTTGAGGGGTGGCCTCGGGCGAGCTGCCTCGCCTCTCTGGGCCGTGGTTTCCTGGACATAACGCTGACGCTGTGCCTGGCAGGGGCGTGGTGGGGGTGAGTCACATGGACATGGGGAAAGCCTGCTGGGAGCACAGGGTGTGGTGGCTGTTGTTACTGTAAAGAGAGAACAAAAGCCTAAGTTGTGGGCTCAGGAGAATGTGCCGAAGCACACGCCTGCACACACACCAGCGAGGACGGCTCTCTCCTTTAATTAAGGTCACGTTACTAGGATGGTGAGAAAATTCTGTCCGTGAGCCCAGCCAGCTCCACGGTCATTTTACTGAGTTTTATCACCATCAGTGAGACTTAAAATACCAGTAGAAATTGTAGAGCAAATAATAGCTTTGTAGAATAATTACTTATCTAAAATATTTTAATAGCTAAGCAATCTTTATTGCTTTGTAAATTTGTTTTAAAAGGTAATTATTTCTGAGTTTTAATAATTTAGTCAATTTGTGTACCATCGGTTTATAAATATACAGCATTTCTTTTGTTTATAAATGAAAGTTATTTCAGTCTGATTTATGTTGTCTTTTACTCACTTCTTTCAATAAGATTCTTCTGTCCAAATCTCAGGGCCCTCCTCTTTTCAGCTGATGGTGGCAGCTGAGGGGTTGTTAAAAGTCTGGTGAAAGCGTGCGTTCTGTCTCTGCTCTTCCTGTCTCCCAGCCTGCACAGCTCCAGCCCAGTGGGAAGCAGTTACTAGAGGGGTGGGGTGTGGATGGCAGGAGAGCTCTGTGTCTCTGACAGGTCTGCTCTGCGTGGCTTCGGGGGGCCAGACTGGCCAGGCTGAGAGAGAGGGAGAGCCTGGCGCACATTGTCCCTCTCTGTAAAGGCTGGTGGTGCTCAGCTCCTCTCTATAATTAAGAATTGTTCAGATTCATCATGAAGTCAGTGCTGAAAGGTCCACACGAAACTGGCTTTGTGAAAGGAATGATGCTTTATTTAGCAACTGCCCAAGTTATGGTGTGAATTCCTGAGCTGGAAATAAATGCATTTCCCTGGTTGGCAAGCAACTGTTCCTGTGAATAACCAACTGGCCTAGGAGAGCTGGAGCTGGGAGGATGGGTGGGGGGCTGGCCAGAGGCTCCAGGATGCTCTGGACATCCAGGCCCAGCCCTCCCCACCCCCCGCCCCCGTCAGCCCCCCTTGTCAAATGTAGCTGGCGGGGGGCTGCTGGGGCCCCCTGAATCCCCAGGGCCTCTCCAAATTGCCTTGTTCTCAGGTTCTCCTCCTTCTCAATACTTCTTGAAACGTGTGCTGGAGTCTTTGTCATATGGTGATGGATAGAGGCAGTGCAAGGAGAGAAGAGTGCCCAGTCTTAATATCTCTTTTCCTTTCGTGGTGGTGAGGAGGCTGCGAGATATTGAGAACGCTCCAAACCCCACTCCCCGTGGAGCCTCGGGCATGTTTATCACGGTGCCAATAAACCCAGCGCGATTTATGGCTCTGCTTTTTAATTCATTCAATTCTCTGTTCATTGGGAGCTTAATGTTGTTGATCTATTTTCTCTTGAAACAAATAAAAACAATATGTGCTGACACTGGCTGGGACTTTTGACATGGACCAGAGAGGTCAGCATTTAATTTTATATTTATAGACTACATGGACAATATTATCTGTATTAAAAACTCCTCACTCAATCCTTGTCATTTTACAACTTGGGTCAGAGGCTCCTGTCTCAGAGCTGGGTTCTCTCTTCTGGTCTCCTCCTTTATCTTTCTCCTCCCTCACCCCTTTCCAGCTTTCTCTCTCTTTCTACTTCTTCGTCCGCTCCTGGGTGACCTTTTCTTTCTTTCTTTGTTGCTCCAGGTTTGTGTGTGACGTGTGCTCATCCATCCCTCCCTCCCTCCCTGCCTCCCTACACACACGTGTACATGCACCCATGTGCACACACTCATACATTCTCGCACACACCCCTGCACTCACACACACACACCTTCTCCCTTGCTTCCATCTCTTTTTCTCTTGGACCCCTCTCCTCCCCCTCATCTGTATTCTGTTCCTCTCCCTGGAAGCACTGTTGTATAGACCAAAAGTGAGGATGCTTTGGGTTTAATGTTTTGGTCCATCCTCTCAGCTTTTGCTCCGGGGCTGGTGCTCTGCATTTGAGGAGGAGGCAGGAACAGAGGGGTGCTAGGCGGAGCAGTTCCGAGGCTTGACAACGAGAGAGCCCTTGCGTGACTTCTGGGTGGAACGTGTCTGCTCTGGAAGCGCTGTGCTGCTGCCCTTGCACCTGTGGTGCCATGGGGGTGGCTGCAAGAGGCTGTGCTGGTCAGGGGGGCATCTCTCCCCAGCTCCTGTCCCCCGAGTTTATCCAGCAGGGGTCACCAGCAAGACTGGGCCATATCACCTAGTGATGGATCTGAATGATTGAATGTTTGGGAAGTGAAACCGAGGAGCAGCAGGAAGCAGCTGTGGGAAGAACCCTGCTTATCCTCGGGCTTTCTAGTTTGAACCAATGAGTTAAGCTCCTTGTGGCGCCACCTCTGCCTCTTCAAGTGAGACCAGCGATGGGTACAGTTTCGGGCTGGGGGTCAGAGATCAGGGGCCATTGTGGGACATGTTGCCTGGAATGTGGAGGTGCATAGCAAACAGAGGGTAATGATTATCTGCATTGTTTTCTGGTTATTTGGGGGGCATCATTTTAGTTCAACAAGTATATTAATAAAGGGTTTTTTTTAATAACCTTTTGTGAAAATACAAAGCTGGGGAGATCTGTTAGAGATGTGGCCATTTGGATCCTGAGTCGGTCACCTCTTGGTGAGGTGAGGTGTTTGTTCTCTGGAACCTTGTCTGTGCATCTGGGGCAGAAATGTCCCCAACTCCCCTTGGTGTCTTTTTGGTGATTGTCTGCTAGTCTGAATCGCCTGTGGTGTGTAGGCTGGGAGGGGTGTCTTTCAAAGCGTTTTATGAATGATGCCCCCATTGGGTCAGCTACCAGTGGTGTAGCTGGGGTCTCTACTAATTGGAATCGGGCTACCTCTGCCTGTGGACGCCCCTCCCATGGTGTCTGTGTCCTCACCTGTGAAATCAGGGTAATGATGCTGCTCCATCCACAGATGACAGGAGGATTAATTAGATGCTATATTTAAAAGACTTTAGATCCTTGGAGGAAAGTGCAGTGTAACTGATATCTAAGAAGATAAAATATTTAAGCCATTGCCTCCAGGGGCCGTTAATCTTATTGTATTTTCAGCATTTTAGAAATTTTGTATGAAAACATCCTTTAAGAAAGCTTCTCTTCCCAGACAGCTGGGAGAGAAACACTTCCTTAGAGAGTACAAAACTTGGCATTATTCTCCCAAATCAGCCTCTTCCCTTCCTAGCCAGCACTGGGCCTTCCGAGACGGTGGGAAAGTGTGGCTGTCCTGCATCTCTGGCCCTACTCCTGGGCCAGTGTCAGTGGAGTGGAGGTGTGGCCTCCAGGGGCCAGAAAGAGTGATGCAGAGGTCCAGACAGGTCAGGTCGCCCAGGCAGGTCCTGGACAGACAGACATTTTCATCTAAGCAAATAATGAAAAATTATTTTTAAATGGTATCATTTCTTCAATTAACATTGTAAACACATGTGGATGAGGTTTAACTCAGATCAACCCTCTTGTTTTGGATGATGAAGCTGAGACCTAAAGAGATTAAGTACTTTTACCAAAGGCTTTTTGGGACAATGGAGACCAGTCCTTGGGCCTCCCAAGTACGAGGATGCTAAAGAAGCTTAAGTTTCAGGACCCTGATTTCCATGTGTCCTGTCCTATTTTAAAGAGCCCTATGGCTCTTTCTGTATTTGTATTGTGATACTCTCGTTCTTCAAGAGGGCTGCTTCAAAAGTGTGCAAGCTCAGAGTCCACCGTACCTGGGTCTGCCCTACCCTTCGGTCTCTCCAGATGGAACGGTTTTCACTTTTAGATCCATAGTGTCCAAGGCAGGTAATTGTGGCTGCACATGACAGCAGCCCAGCTCAGAGTAGCCTGCACAGGAAAGGCAGGTGATCCATTCAGGTAACTGAAAGGGGATGGTACAGGCGGCTTCAGGCATAGCTGGACCAGGAGCTCCACTAGGCCAGCGCAACCTGTCTCCTTCCATCCCTCCTCTTCGCCGTTCTCCACATCACAGTACTTTCAGGGAAGTTCCCTCCAGATAGTGCCAGATTGCCCCCTGTGATTCCCAGCTTCAGCCTTCCAGCTTAGTGAGCCCCTGAACAGGCTGTTTCCAACCAAGTCCCCACAGAAAGACCGTCAGTGGACAACCCTGAAGGATATACCACTGAGCTCATCAGTTTACCCAGGGCAGTGAATGGGCTGGTTGGCTAAGTCATGTCTCTCCTCTGAGAGCTGGGATGTGGATTCAGTTCCTTCCAAGTCATCTGGACAAAGAGGTGAGAAGGGCTGGTTTCCCACAGAAGACAGCAGGCGCTCCTAGCAGTGGGGCCAAGGAACGCTGGGCTGGCTGAGTTCAGAGGCACTCGGTGCTCATGGTTTTGTGCATTTTTATTCTCTCAGAGCATCATCTCAGTGTGTCCCAGATCCTATTTCCTGTTCACATGATTTAGATGCTGAGAGCTGTGATCAAGCCAGATGGACAGCCAAGGGCCAAGCAGGACCATATTTCTGCTGCTGGGTGGCCACACAGACCGAGGACCAAGGGCTTGGCCCGTCTGTGTACTCCTACCCCGGCAGTTTGCTCTGCATAATTTCCTGGAACTTAGACTAATCCCAGGCAAGACCCTTGAATTATCTAAGATTAATTTGCCACACAATGTAACAAAGACTCAAATTAGATGTTAAGTTGCAGACAAATAAAAAAGGTTGCATTCCTACACATTAATGAGTGGACGGAGATTCACACTCTCTGCAGGTGGCACCATCCACAGGAAACGTCTGACACTTGGGCGCTCGGATAGGGCACTGGGGTCATTTGCCTCTTCCTCAGATCAGGGCAGCAGGAAGAATGAACTCCGAGAGCCAGGCCCCGGGACCGATGGCATCTGGGCACTGGGGAGAGCGGGGCCAGGTCTCAGTGTACCGGGCTATCCAATATAATCGGACCCGTGGTTTCCCGACATGACACACCTCTCCTGATTCTCACACCGCACGTCCAAGGAAGTCAGACTTGGGTGGGGGAGGCTCCTGCCCGGCGACCTTTATTTTGGTGGAAAGCTAACAGGCATTCCACGGTGCAGACAGGGTGCTCTCTGGGGGCTCTGCATACTAAGTCGGACTTCGCTCCCATCGCTGTGTTTGACTGAAAGAAGAGTCACGTCACATCTTTACCTAATGACTTGTACAACATTCGTGGATAACAGAAGGAAAGCGAAGCAAGTCAGTCCTCCGTACAGGCGGACAGAGCCATGCCCTTGCCCCACCTCCCACCAGGCTGCAAGCTGTGGGTGACTGCGCTTGAAAGAGGGCAGAAAGGGGGCCGTGGAAGGTGAGCGGTGACGGTGCTGGTGAGGGTGTGTGCTTTCGGGCGCGTGGAGGGCACGGGCAGTCTCTGCAGGCTGTTCTTGAGCAGGCTGGTGCCAGGCTATCTGTAGCCGCGGCACCCAGAGGCTGCTGACAATCCGTGAGGTCCTAAGCCTCTCTTGGCCTTGTCCTCAATCCATGAACCATCCTCTTATGCAGGTGGTCCCCCACACCATGCCCTACCCTGAGGAGTGAACAAGATGGAAGAGCCCAGGGGGGAGGAGGGGGCACCCCCATCAAGGAGAAGGAGGAGCTGCAGGAGCACTGGGGTCACTCGGCCCTGTGTCCCCCTCTGAGTCAGCACTCAAAGCACTCCCAGAGAGAGGCAGGGTCTGGCTGGCAGTGGCGGAGTACTTTCGAATGGGAACACCCCTTGCCGTGTGGGTTCTCCACGTTGCCACAGGACCCACCACTCACAGTGCCTGCTCTGCAGCTGGGGGACACCCTTCGTCTGAGCACATTTGCATCCTTCACACTAGTGAGTCCGGTGAGGAATCACAGACCCTGAAGCAGCTCTGAGGGGATGCTCTTGGCCTTCATAAGGAAAAAGATGACAAACTTCACCTCTTTCTTGAATTGTGACAATCCTAGCCAGCCTGTCTCCTTCTACTGTGTTCTCAAATCACAACCTGCAGAGGAGTCTTCCTAGATCAGCTCCCTCCACACTCCCCACCTGCGCCCCAACCCTTCAGAGATGCCCACTGCCTCCTGTTGACAGCCAGGTCCCTTAGCCAGTGTCCAGTGTTCAGGACCCTCCACAGCCTGGTCTCCACACACCGCCCTTTCCCCGCCAGGACGCAACCGTCCTGCCGCTCCTGTGCCCATTGGGCGTGTAGAGAGTATGTGCTCCAGGTCTCTGCTCCGAGACGTTGGGAAATGCAGGATGGAACCATAAGGCTGCTCAGAACTCATACCCTGCTCCTGTGGGCATGGAAAACCATTCTACCTCTCCTTGGCCCACTCTGAGGGCCACAGGACCCCTGAGAGACCCTCTCGAGTCCAGCTGCCATTGCTACCCATTTCTGTTCCCTTGCTCCTCACTGGGCTTCAAGGAGTCATGGCCGTGGCACCCTGTGCTTTCTTCCCAACCTGCTGAGACTGGCTTAGGGACCATCCTCCAAGGAAGGAATCGTTCTCAGTCCCGAGTGCACCTTATGCTCACCTGGGAGCTTGAAAGATTCTGGCAGCTGGGCCACACCCCAGAACACCAGATCAGAATTCCTAAGGGTGGGACAGGACAAGTGTAGTTAGCCCAGCGTGCGGCTACAATGCAAAACACTGCTCCCGGTCATGGCTCCCCACCCGAGCTCCTTGGTGTGTGCTCAGGAGCCTTTGCAATGCATGCATGCTCAGGCCTCATCCCCAACTAATGAAACGAGAATCTTCAAGCTCATCTTATTGGCCATCAGTATTTTTATAAAGCTCCCACCAGTGTCTGACCGCTGATCCAGAGCTATGTCCAGGAGGTTCTTTTAGGTCAGACTCCAAGAGGACAATGAACACCTTAGCAGAAAGTGACCTGTCCCATGTAATGGCATGATGACCACTCAGTTCACAGTCCCACAAAGCTGCAGCCTGGCCCAGGGCCGAGGGCTCAGTTGGCAGCTCCAGCACCCTCCACTAAAGAAGTAGAGAGCCAGCCCATGCTTGGCTGACCACATCGGCATTTTGGTCTCAGTTTGCAGTTGCTGAGTTCCAGCTGAACCCTCACCAGCTGTGTGGCTGGAGTGGCCCACGTCTCCCAGCTGGCAGAGTGTCTGCAGTTAGTCACGTGTGCCTCCCATGTCTTCTCTTCCCTGCTAGGTGCTGCCACTCTTTCTGTTCCCACAGAGCCATCCTGGTCCCCACTCTATGGAGGGCTTAGACAGAGGATGCTGTGGGGCCAGGTAGGGGGAGGTGGGTCACGTTGCCCCGGCTTTTAGCTGGAATATCACCTCCTCTCTTGAACCCAACTGGAAATGCCTCCCTGGACAGCATCATGGTTAGTATGGCCACTGCTCAGGATTTCACCATGCTGCCGTCTCACCCTCACAAAGTGGGCGCTGCGCAGGCCAGGGCACTATCTCCCAATTGCGATTTCAAGTTTATCACCCACGAGTACGGGTTCAGGTCCTAGCTGGTGTCATTTATTCTGCAGCTTCTCATTAAGCATTTTACAGTTCTCAAACTTTAATAACTTTAGTTATGGGTAGGATAAAAACAATCTTCCTGGTAATGAGCAGAGAGTTCTCTTCTCATAAACGATGCTAGACTTGGATCACGTTTTCCAAAGTACACAATTTCCCTTCTCTCGTACAGTGGCCATTTCCCCTGCAGGATCTAAATGATAATGTTCTAACCATGTAATGCAGGTACCCTAAAATTTAATGGATTTGCTTTTAAATGCCACTTAGATATTGTTTCTATCCTACCTATAACACAAGTTATTAAAATTTAACAGTAAAAAAGATTTTATGAAGACCTGTATTACAATGTAACAGATAGGCAAGTTCAGCTTTGCTCTTAGTGAGAACGCCGTGTGCATGAGAGTGTAGATGCCACGTGAGCACAGCTCCTTCAGTGCCAAGGACCCTGGCACAAGCCTGTGCCCCGTGATGTGTTCAACATCATGGAACCAGTGGAAACTGGAAAAACATTCTTCCTCCTGCAAATAGCTCTAAGCAGACGGGACTCCTCCTGGTACAGTTTCTAATTTCCTGGGGCAACCACCCAGCTGCCTGAGCCTGTCGATTACTCAGATCTAGAACCAGCACCCTCTTAAGTTTTATCCTTTGTTCCTGGAGAAACCCAGTGATGCTGAGTGTTCAGAAGCTTAGTTTCTACTGGCCTCACTGATGCCTTGGAGAGAAAGTGCGGTGGTGCTTACATTTCCTGACAGGGTGTTAGCGTGGGGCTGGGCAAGCACGCGCACAAGTGCACACAAGCTCCCAGGCAGTCAGGAGCCAGGCCTGTAGGAAAGGCGTGAAAGCGTGCATTTCCCTTCAGGCTGGAGGAATTGCACTGAAAGAGACATGGGTGAGGCTTAGCACCGTCCGTGTGCACCCTATAGTTGGGGCCCTATCGGTTGTGTGGTTTATAGCAGAATAATCCCAGCTTTGGGGAGCGCGCTCTTGTGTTCTGAGGTGGTCTGGGGTTGGGTCTGTGGGATCTCAGTCAGTGAAGCAGAGGGGGCTCTGAGCCAGACTTCTTGTGTGCGAATGCATTTGTGATCTTATCTCCGTTATCAGACCGACATCCCGCTCAGACTGGATTTCCTTGAATGTGGGGGGAACCATTTGATTAGAAACCATCAGTAATGCCCAGCAGACTAATGAAAATAATGGTGAATGGCTTAATCACCAAATGCACATCCTAAGTCTACAGCTTCTGGCAGAAATAAGTCCCACTCACAGATACCTGTGCCCTGTGCACAGTAGGTCTTTAGTGGTCAATTCAACAAATCCGGTGGACGAGACACAGCCATCAGTCCACTCACGTCTGCCCAGCTTGGCCTCCGAGTAGAAAACAGTCCACCTGTGTGGTGCTCTGGGTTCAACATCTTCACCGCCGGTGAGACATTAACTGGTCAGACGGGACTGGGCAAGGGGGTCTCCGTCAGGCTGTGAAACGGCGCACCAAGAGCACCTGTGATCCGGAACACGGCCCCACGGAGCTCGCGGGGCCAAGCGCAGCACACCTGCATTTAGAGCCCCAAATGGCATGGCCTCGCCCTGTGTCTTGCTGCATAATAAATTGTAGCCTTCACATTACCGGTCAGGCTTCAGTGACAACCGAAGAGCAGCCTGCCGGTGGGGCCTGGATCAATACGGCCTTCTATTTATAGGGTTGTTACAAATGGAACTTTTATTTAAATGAGACAATGCTGAGGAGTACACAGAAGATCGATCTGATAAAATACAGTAAAAGGGTTTAATTCGGGCTGGATCCCCAGTGCGCATGCGTACTCACACACACGCACACCGACATACATTCACACCCACTCATGCTTGCCCCTGAGCTACAAATGTGTGGCAGGGAAAGGTCAGCACCTCGAAAGCACCCCGGAAAATCACACTGAGAACATGCTGGGGGAAGGCAGGACGCGAGCGAGGAGAGAGGAGGCGGCGGGAGGAAGCACGGTGGGAAGGCGCTGGCCTGGGGGCCTGGCTCACGTGGCTCCATGACCACCCTGCTGTGTAGCGGTGGAGAGGGGCCTCTCTGCTCTGGGACCCCTCCCTCTACCTGTAACGCACCCACCCAGCCCTGCCCTCCATGGCTCCTCAGAAGGGACATCATTGTGAGGGAACAAGGACCGAAGGAGAAACATACACTTGCAGGCTTGTCCATCCGATTCCTAGATCCAGACTACTAGGACCTGAGGACCTCTGGACACAGGGAGGCGGGGCTTTGAGCACCAGCCCCTCCCTGACTCTGCAGCCTTGGTCAAGGTGGTGGGAAGGAGACACCTGTCTGGAGCCATTCTGGTAAAGACCACACATGAACTCCCTGGGTCTTCCCCACCACCGATGGGGCGGGCCGGCCGGGGAGGATTTACTGCCCCTGCCTGGGCCTCTGCAGGTGAGGACACTGATGCATCTACTTGTGTCAGTCGTGCCCCTGGCCCCAGGGATTGGCTGTGCCCCCGGAAGTAGATAACAAGGAGCACCTGAGCCAGCCAGAAAGGTAAAGGTGTCAGGCTGCTAATGGCTAATTGCAGACCCCATCAGCATCCCCTGGCACCCCCTTCCACACCCATTTGGGCGGGAAAGTGGCACCCGCTGGGCTGGCCCCAGGCTCGCAGGCTGCACTGTCAGTTGTTAGCTGGACTGAAGGGGAGGGGTTGGCAGTGGCCACTGTCCCGTTGCCAGGCCTTGCCCTGAGCTGTCCTCTGCTCTGTTTCCCAGTCTGATGTGTCATCTCCAGCAGCACGGGGGAGCCGTGTTTATTGCTGAAGTTCAATGCACACTCGTTTCAGGACGTAGGTTTTCTTTCCAGGGCTGGACCGATGTTCCGTGTGGAGTGAGGCTGGGCCCCTCGGGCGGAGGAGACACTTGTGCAGTGCAGCTGGGCGATGGCCTTTCCTCCAGGGATGTTTATCCAGGGCAAGGGCGGGTGAGGCATTTGGTTCCTCTTCACGATGGGTCTATTTACTGCAATCTTGGGAAATGAAGTTTATTTTTAACAGCATAGCGACTTCATCTTGCATATTAGACATTTACCAGGTATTAAGTAATTCAGCTCATAAATTCTCTTCAAAGTGACCATCATCTCAGTACTTTATTTTTTTCCCTTTGGAAGGAAGGGAAACATAAAAGCAAGCTTTGTAGTTTTATGTCTGTCAGCTTGTCATATAAATATCTCAGTAAAAAGCGATCTTATCGTCATAAAACTCCCATTTGAGTGGTGAGACATTTCATGTCGGCCCGGCACACACGACATCAGGCACTCGCAGAGTTCAACCCCACTCAGGCCGTCTGCCAGCCCTCGCTGTGAGTCGTCCTGCGTGGCCCACAGAGGGCTGGCATGTGGCAGACTCGCCGTGGGCGCCATCAGCGAGCAGCCCCATCAGGCCTCCCTTCCCCACACCCATGGGTGTTCTCTGCAGTGCTGACAGAAGTCAGTCCTTTGGCATGATGGACATGTGGCTGCTTTCTCAAAAGGCACCGTTCTGGGGTAGCTGGCGAACTTCATTCAGGTCTTTCCTGGGCCTGGTAGCAAATCAGGACTTAAGCCTCTCAGGTGAACTCTGTTAGGTGAGGCTGCCAAATGACAAGCCTGGTTTATACAAGCACCACCAACAGCTGTGGGTGCTACCCGCTGCCTCCCAGCCATCCCTGAGCCAGTGGAAGAGATACACCCCTATGGGAACAACCCCAGCTCCACCCGGCAGGTGTGGCAGTGGACACATGAGCAAGAGAATGGAGGGTCCAGAGAAGGGTGAATTCTTACCTTCACTGGGTGAGTGGGAGGTTGGGATCAGGGATCCGAGAGGGCTTCAACCCTCTAGGGCAGGGGTGTCAAATTCATTTCCACCGGGGGCCACATCAGCCTTGCGGTTGCCTTCAAAGGGCTGAATGTAATTTTAGGACTGCATAAATGTAACTTCTCCTTAGTAGTTAAGCGAGAGCTCAGTGCTACCGCTGAGTAGAAACAAGGTGCCAGGCCAGATAAAACAAGGTGGAGGCCGGATTTGGCCCATGGGCCTTGTGTCTGCCACCTGTGCTCTAGGGCATGAAAGCTATACTTGGTTTTTGGACTCAGGAGAGGGCTTGACATTCATATCTATTGGATGAGACTATTTATTTTTTCAGTTAATACTCATTATTGAGCCATCTAGCCCCTGACCTCCCAGAGCTTATAATCTAATATGGGAGTAGTGAGTTAAGCAAACTGTCTCAGGTCCCTCGATGCCATCCCTGGGTGAGTTCCCCGCAGTCTGCACACAGATGCCACAGGCACCAGAGGAGCAGAGAAAGGCTGGGGTCTCAGCGTGGCAGGTGCCTCTGCACATGAGGCTGAGGTTGCCACACCTCCCCTTCCCCAGGTCCTGGAGGTCCCAACACGGCGCCGGTTGAGATCGCCATTGCAGTGAGGACTTCTGTTCTCAGCCTCCACTTTGAAGCCTAAACTTCTTTACAGGCGGATGCAGATGGGCTCAGGAGATGCCACTGAATACTGAGAATGACGGGTGGAGCTCAGGGGTCAGGATAAGGACTCACCTGTGAGCCGGGGCTGGGCCAGGAAGTGGTGTGATGACTGCAGGCCAGGATGATCAAGGCCGGGTTGCTTGATTCTGTTACTGTCTGTTGTTTTTATGCTTCAAATATGATGCTGACTCCAATCTAGAAAAACATGCGTCGTAGCTGGCCTGTACGAGAACCGCACCTCGGGTGCATCATTCACGTTCTGGGCCATCTCAGCGCCACCGACCCCTGCCCCGCAGGCGGGAGCCGATACAGGGAGCCTTGGCAGACCCAGGATAAAACCACAGCTGCCGAGGCCTTTCCCTGACATGCATGGTGGGTATTGCCACCCACAGCTCCGGGCTTGTCTTTGTCCCTGTTGGGGCGCTACGTGGGGTCACGATGTGTGAGATGACCAGACTTGTGCAGCCAGGGTGGGAATGTCTGAACTTAAAGGGAAAAACTGCTTTGGCAAAAGCAGTGCCCATTCTCTTACCAAACACCATTCCTTCGTCGAGCTCAGAACACCCTCTTTCCCCTGAACGTGTCCCCTCCCTGAAGACAAAGCCTCAGTTTCACTCCCAGATGCTCTCTGATTGTCCCATCCCTCGAGTCACCTTCCTCCTCTGGCCAAACACAGCGCCTCGTTTCCTCCTTTGATATTCCCCACGTGCTGCCTGTGTGAGACGTCATTCTCAGGTGCCTGTGCTGCCGGAGGGGTTGCACGGTATGCCCTTCGACCTTCTCTGGACACGACCTGGACTGGGAGCACCAGAGACGCCAGACAAAAATGTGTTAGGTCAGGTGTCGAAGTCAGTCCAGGATGCCCGAGGCACCGAGTAAAGCTCAGACTCCCCCAAGTCCCTGTCATGCTGAGGGCCAGCCAATAGCAGTGAGCAGGAAACTCCAAACAAGCTGTGTCTTTAAGCCCCAAATAGGCACTTGTCACCTGACTAGAGGAAAATAGGAGAGCAAAGTCAGGGTGAGACCATCAGGAAGGAGCTGCAATTCTTAGAAGAAGCCAACGCAGAATTCTGCACCAGGCACGGTGTCAGGGCCCCTCCCACTCACCTCGGTCCTTCTTGCCGAGGTGAGGGAGCTGCTGGTGGTGTCTAGGATAAGGGGACCCTCAGAAGCGGTGAAGTACTCGCTACCATTTCACTGGCTTGTTCCCTGTGTGATGCATCGTGACTTCCTTCTCAAGCTAATCCTCGATTAACACCCGGGAAATGTGGGCCTTTTAATTAAAAGAAAGTCTAAAAAGAAAGGTCAGTGGGCCTTTCTGAAAGGTGGTCCCAGTGAGCCGAAGGCTTGCTTTGGAATCTCCAGGTTTCCCAGTGTCAATAGAATTTAGATCGCACCAAGGAGCTACCTCCCAGGAACGGAAAGCTCCATCCTTTTTCACTGACCCAATTTGAGAAGTAAAAATTGATCCGCAGCCCAGCTGGGCACGCAGACACAGACCGCAGCATTTGCATGGGCTGTTAAGTGTTATTCACAGCTTCTGTCAGAGGAGCCAGGCAAGTCTCTGCACCCAAAGCCACGTGCTTGTGATGAAGAAACCCCTGCCTTCCTGACATGTGCACGAGGCCAGAGGGACAGCTCACGCCCACCCCCCACCCCCGTCCAGGTCCGGGGAAGCCGGGTAGCCGGTGTGCCGGAGTAAGGGAGAGGCTGTAATGTCAACTCCATTGCCTGGCTGCACTGCCTGGCACTGTGGGGGGAGGAAGTCCAGACCCTTTCCACTGTACACTTCTTCTGAGTTTCCTCCTTCACTCGGCAGCGGGCTAGGAAGAGAAAACAGGAACCCCTACGGCTTCGTGAAGTGAAGGCGTGGTCTCCACGCTGCAAGTGCACAGGTCTGAGGGCGCAGTTGGGCGGGTTCTGACAAACGTGCGCACCCAGGGCCCCCAGCCCGGCCGAGGTGTGCATCTCCCACACACCAAAACATCCCCGACGCCCCATCAGAGCGACTCCCTCAGGGCCACCAGCACTCTGTTCCGGCTTCTGTCACCGCAGCAGCCCCCTGCTCCGAAGCTCACTGCGCTGGATCAGACCGGGTGCAGTCCGTTCTGACTGCCTGGTAGTATCGCACAGCCCGTTGTTTCAGCTTTCATTCGTGATACTGTGTGTATCAGTCTTTCATTTTTAGTGGCTGAGTAATAGGCCATTATGTGGTCATACCTCCCCTTATTTAGCCATTTGCCTTTGATGGCAGGGGAAAGAAAATTCAGAAGACTCAAGACAGAACAAAACATATTTTAGGTCAGAATTAATAAATTCATGCCATAGATGTTTGCTGAGTATGAGCCCTGTGCTCGGCACCGAGAATGCAGCTGAGGGGAGATGACAGGGGTCTGCCCTCGTGCACCGCACTGAGGTTCTGGGCCAGGACACGGGGTGCAGGCAGGGAGAAACTTCACGCCCAAGGGGGTTTATGATCACAGAAAGCACTATGAAGGGAATACTGTTGGGGAGAGTGAGCCAAGGCTTACATTTCTAGGACTGATACTTGGGCATAATCTATTTTTTTCCCTTAAAATAGCTATTAAGATCATTAACATGGAAAGAAGAATCACTGGCATCCATTTTCTGCCTTAAAAAATACTCACTCACCAGTCATTCGGGTGCGAATGACTGGGTGGTGCGACCCCAGACTTCTCACGGCCCCTTCTCTGCTGTGTGTGTGACTGAGTTGACGTTCCCCTCGTGCGCCACCTCTTGGTATCACAGGTGTGTGTATACTTGTTCAATGCAGGTTTCTTAAAAATAAGAATCCTGGTTCTAAGAAATAAAACCAAGAAACGCACGGGCTGCAGGGTTGGAGTCACTCCCTTCTAAAACAAATGTGTTCAAAGGACACTATGCCTCCTATTAGCCACAGGTGTTTTCCTGCGTCCAACAGTCTGCATTGTTAAGAAAGGATGAGGAAGAGGGGGACCCAGGAGATGTTGCAGCCTTCCATGATAAAGTAGTTAAAATGATGCAGTAGAGCAGTAACATGATATGCTGAATTTAAATAACTAAAGCTGGTTAAGGAGGATATCAGACTGAAATGCTCCATGGAATTGACATAACAAATCCAAGATGGCCTCTCTGTGTCGCAGCTGAGAGATGACGCCAACCATTGAGACTTTCCAGGCAAATTTGTTGATAGATAAAACATTTTTATAGACTTTCCATTATTCCTTGTAGCCATCAGCTTTTAATTTTCTCTTTCTAGTTAATATACTTGTGTATAATTTAAACAGAAAACTGTTCTGTTTCATCATAAAAGATTTGCCTGTTACTTTGGGTGTTTAAATCAAGCGGACAGCACTACATTCTCGAGCTTGTTTTTAAGGCTTTTGTTGACAACAACAGAAAAGAAGATCACAGACGCCGCCAATAAGCGTGGACATCAATTATTTTTTAATTGTATAGGAGTACAGTACACTAATTAAAACTAGTATATCTTGCAATGCCAAAGGCAAAATTAATTATTAATTTTTATTAATATTCAGAAGTAGCACAAGGAATGCATTAATAAAGATTTGGTGGTTGTGACTGAGATCTTGTTTAGCTTTATATTTTAGGGGAAAAAAGGTTTGCTGGCTCCATCCGCCGAGCAGAGCCTGCACTGAGGGGTGAGCTGCATTGACACGGGACGCGCTCTCCAGAGTGGGTGCTCGGTGACGGAAGATGAGACGTGAGGGCGATTATGTGAGAACCCCAAGGCTTGTCTATAATGGTTTGACTTGACAATCTGCATGCACCTGTAAAATTGTTATTGTTACCTTAGATTCTTTTGGTTATTAAATTGGGTATTTTAGTTAAGCCATCTTGAGTTGACATTTAATAATTCATTTAGGAGCCGTGCACAGAATATTACCCAGCTCACCAAATCCAAGATGAGCAGAATTAGTTTTGTACACTAAAAAGATTTTGACAGGAGTTTCTCCTCTCCTCCCTCCCCCTCCTCCTCCCTCCCTCCCCTCCCTCTCCCTCCTCCTCTCAGAGTCAGAAGAGCTTCTCCAAGGCTCCTGTCCTCTCCTGCAGAGAGAAGCACATTCACAGTCGGGGGCTGCAGTGCGCGAGCCTGCCTCGGAGCAGCCTTAGAGCTGTGGGGGCAACCACGGGCTGCACACCTGTGTTTCCCTTAGTGTGACTGGTGGTCTCTCAGTTTGTGCAGCCTCTGACTAGACACCCTCCATGCCTGCATGCTTTGGAAGCAATCCTGCCTTTGTGAAGTCTGCACCCATAAAACCTCCAACAAAACCAAACATCTTGACACTGCAGTGGCAGGAAGGCGGCCCCAGGAAGGGCGGCTGTTTGGTTGCCAGCTCGGGGATTCCCAAACACAAGCCCATGCACCCCAGTGGGGAGAGCCATCGGCCCCACACCCTCCTCTGCCTCCCCTCGGGAAATGCTCTGCCTCACGCAGCCCAGTCCTGTGTGTTCGCGCATCTTCAAGGGTGAAAAGGAGAGGAGCGGGGCGTTCACAGCTATGGCGAAGCTACAGGCAGCAGCAGGCAAAGCTGTGTGGCACAGCATATGCACAGTTCACGCCCCCCTTCACGCCTTGGAGTGCGGTGGGGCTCCCCGCCAAGCTCAAGCTGTCGCCATTCCCATGGGGATGCGGCACTCTGAGGAATGCTGCTTCTACCTGACATCCACCTTCCAAAACGCTGCTCCTGGGGACAGCATTAGGCCAGCCCGAGAAGGCACGTGTCCCTCAGATGTGCGGTACATTGCCTTTGAAAACCTAAGAGGCCCAGTGGGGCTGACTCTCACTGGCAACCTCTGGAGGGACTCACATGCCTCGGGGAGAGGTGGCTGTGCATTCAGAACCTGCAGAATCCAAGTAAACATGTCGTCACGTAGGTTCACTTCATTCCACCCGAGTCTGTGGATTCATCAGGGCCTGGCGTGGGATGTGTCAGCTCCCTCCCGGCAGTGACAAAGGTGGCTGGGCTGGACTCCTCGGATCTCAGGGGCTTCGGGACTCATATGGAGAGACAGTGATGTCTTGGCGTGTTTGTCTTTATTTCCCCCGAATCACAGTATATTCCGGTTATTATTGAGAGTTGTTCTTAAGTGTGTTTTACTTATTACTTAATACAACAAACTCTTACTGAGCATTTATACTATCCCAGTGGCTTGCTGGGCCCTGGGGATTCAGAATGAATAAAAAAGGTGAATATGTCAATATCAACTAGCTATTGCTATATCACAGACAGCTCCGAAACTCAGGGACTTAAACAGCAGTTGCAGAGTATCCGCAGTGTGTGTGTATGTGTGTGTGGGGAGAGGGGTTAGCTGCTCTGAGTTGGAGCTGGAGTGGCTGGAGAGGCTCTTCCCACCTGTCTCTCGTTCTCTTTGGACCAGTGGCCTAAATGGAGCATGCTTTCCTAATGCGGAGATCCGAATGCAGGAGGGTCAGCAGAACCTGCGTTTCTCTTAAGGCCTAGTCTTGGGACCCATACATTGACGCCGCGATGCCCATGCCATTGGCAGGGGCAGAGCATGTGGCCAGCCTCGGAGCCAAGAGCCCGGGAAGCATACTCCACCCACTCCACCCACAGCAGGGTGTGGACGCAGGGGCTGTGATGGAGGGAACAGTGCAGCCCGCCATCGGAAGGCACCGTTTCCTCTGCTTTGTGTCCTTCACCGCCAGAAGAATGCAGGCTCTCCCTGGGAGTTTTGGGAAAGTAACTGCCACCCTTGTCTTTGTTCCAGCCTTCCTATGGGAAGTGAGGTGACTCACCGCCATGAAGGGCGGGAAGAGCCTGGTGTCCAGGTGCGCTAAGCTGTGAAAGATTTGCTGTTCCCGCTGGTCTGCCCAATTCTCCCTTTGGGGACTGCCCTCTTTTGCAGGGCAAGGATGCCCCAGCTCCTCTGCCGTGTGGCCAGCGCCCCACTCACTGTGTGGCTAGGGCCCGACTCTGTCTCTGCCCTCAGAGCAATGGGTGCAAACCCTGCCTTGACTGGCAGCAGCTGGCTGGGTAAGTGGCCAGAGGCATAGATCCAGGAGGACAGGGAGCCTCAAGTTGTGTCTAGACGCAGTCCAGCCCTGCACACAGCACGCTTGCACTTCAGCCCCTCCCCAGCCCTATGGTCTTCTCGTTTGTTGGAGGACCGGGAGGGAAAGGGCTCTGATGAGCATCTCAGAAGGCCCCCAAGGAACCCACATTCTGCCCTTGAGGAGCCCCCAGCGTATTCCAGGGCCCGTCTGGGCACGCTGTGTGGAGCCTGAGCAGTCTGTCCTACTGGGGCTCTCTGACATGTTGTGTCCCCTCTGCACCCCAGAAGTGTCCCCAGGGATCGTTCCCATTGATCGAGAGTGGTGCCTCAGTCTCTACGTCACTACGTGGCAGGCAGGCGGTGCACACACAAGAAAGCACAATGGGCCCTACCACTAACCCAAAGAACTAGGGCAGTGGGCACACCCTAACTGGGCAAACCAGGCCCAGCACTTGTTTCTGTTTGGCTAAATTTTTGTCTGTGTATTTGTCCATCTGTGTGGATCCTAGTCATCCGAGTCAGTGTCTCTCTCCATTTCTGCTGCCTGTGCCCTTCCGTGCACTGGCTCTGTGACCTGGGACACATTGCTCAGCCCTTCTCACCCTCAGTCTCCTTGTCTGCAGCACGCAGACGCCCAGGGGCCCGGCCCTCCAGGCCACTGGGAGTGTGGGCGAGGAGCTGGTGGGAAGCAGTTGGCGTGGTGTGTGGTACACGGGACGCACCCGGTGCAGACGGACGTGTAGCCTGTCTAGTGCTCACCCTCCGAGGGAGAGGCTGCAGACCCAGGCTGCATGCTTCCTGTGCGCACGTGGGTCCTCTTAGTCTCGGTCCTCCATCTCTGCTTATGACTCTGTAACTCTGCTTCTTGAAGTAAATTTGGGGGAAGATGTGTTTTTACAAATCATGTTTATGTGTTACTGGGGCTTTGTTTACTGGATTAGGGACGAGTGAAGGGCATTAGGGAACATGTCTGCAGGGGTGGGGTCAGGGAGTTGTTTGGTGCACGCAAAGGTGGGAACTGACCCAAGAACCTGGCTTCAAAGTCAAACGTAGGACGACCTCTCTGTGTGAGGAATGGGTCCAACGTGGAGCTGGGTGAGGCTTCCATTCCTGGACCCTAGCCTTGTGCAAGTCCCCGACAGCCTCATCTTGGTCCTATCTAGAGATTCAGTGGGAGGGCCCTGGCCCCTGACGTGTCGTGTGGGCAGTGGCTGTGCTCAGAGCAAGTGCCTCAGAAGTGGTGCAGCTGGTGGAGATCAGACGTTGCCGAAAGGAGCGTATTACCCTTGCTCTGAGCTGCCCACCCGCTGCCAGAGCCAGGGGCTCCTTTCACGTGTGGGGATGAGTGTTCCCCCAGGGGCTTCCCAGCCCACCTGTAGGAGCAGAATGTGTCCTGAAATCGTGGAAACTCATCTGGTTTGAACACCTTCATTTAAACAGAGCCCAAGACAGTGCCTAAAGGAGCTTCAATGCACTTCGCGGTCACAGGGAGACTCTGAACGAGGCTCCTGGCCAGTAAACACTCGCCTGGGACCACGCTGCCTTTAAAACGAGAAAAAAACTATTTTACTTTAGATACATACTCACAGACAGGTGACTTTCTATTTTAATTTTGGGCAAAACTCAGTAAATTGTGACCTCCCCTGAAAAGCTTTCCCCAGTTACCCCGCTGGTCGCATCCTCATGAGTATCAGCCCTGTCCCTTGTTTGTGCCTCTGCGGCCTCGCCCAGCCTGAGGGCACGGGTGAGTGTGCCGGGCCCACGCAAGCACACCAGTGTGCTCAAAGGCTGCAAGAAACATTAAAGACAGCTTATTGGGTAAAAGGAAAGTACCACCAAATTGAAAATCAGATTTATGAAAAGGGATGGGGGGGGCAGCAGAAATAGATGAGTAATTATATAATAGGGTTTTTGTAACTAAAAGGTTCTACATTTTGTAATATTTGTATTTTTTAAGAGTGTGGGTATAGATTAAGATCAAGATACAGATAGAGATAGAGATAGAGACAGCAGTGTAGTTAAAAATACCTTAGCACTGAGATCTATGGGCACAGCAGCGCAAGGGACGGCAAGATGGGCGGGGATGGACGTGCACTGAGGCTCTTCCGTCTCACACACTGTGGTGAAATGGAACTTGAAAGTAGCCTATAAGGAGGTAAAGATACACTTGGAAAACCATAAGCCATCACTAAAAAAATGAAACACATACTTAATGAGCTCAATGTAGAAATAAAATGGAATATAAAGAATGCTCATTTGATTCAAAAGAAGGTAGGAAAAGAGGAAAAAAGCAAAGAACATATGGAAGAAATATAAAACAAATAGCAAGATTGTAGACTTAAATTCATCCTATTAATAATTATATTAACTATAAATAGCCTAACATATCATTTAAAAATCAGAGATTGTCAGACTTTATGAAAAAGCAAGACTCAAGCATATCATTGCTGTTCCATGTGAAAACTCCTTCCCTGCATTTTTGGGAAATTTATGTATTTTTCTAAATTATAATATTGATAGGTACCAGTCAAGAAATTGGGAAACCAGAAAAAGCATAAATCTAGGGTACAAATTAAAGCTTAACAATAACTATAGAGACATTACTGGTTCTAAAGGATCCACTGACGTCAATTCAAAAGCAAAGGACAGGACACAGTGACATGCAGAGTCCAAGGTTCAAACGCACATTGGCAGGAGCCGGGGGGAGAGATGCGGCTGCAGTCTAATCAGTAAGTTTTGGGCACAGCTGCTGCCATGATGTAAATTTGTGTTCGAGGCCCCATCTTCTACTAACAATGAACTGTTCTTGCAAAGAGAATAATTATTAATAAGATTATACATAGCATATTTTACACAAACCCTGTGAGTGGTATCGAAGAACAACTTCTGAATGATAAATAAGTCCTTAAATTGGCATTTTTGGCGCATATGCCTGTGCAGTGCTGCTACCCTGGGTAGGTGACGCGAATGCCACGTCACTGAGGACTGCCCCATAATGTCCACTAGCATTTTCCGGTGTTCGAATGATCACTGCCGGCTATGATTGTTTGTAGATAGTTTACTGGAATAAGTACAAAAAGAAGAATATGTGAATATACTGGGGTACTCTTAAATAAAACTAGAAATTGGTCTAAAAATCTAAGTTAGCAAAAGAAGTATCAATTTCTATGGCAAAACTAAAACTAAGGCAAGAAAACAAAATATTTTTATTGTTTAAAAAGAAATAATCTTGTCTGAACGAACATGTACCCTAAAACCAATTTGCAGATGCTTTTGGATGTACTTTTAATAATTAAACTAACATCAATGTAAAAATGAAAGAAAATTTTCTGTAGTTTGTAATATTTATCATAAAAAAGGTAAACACTAGGTAGTGCATAGGACAGTTAATACTTTGAGTATTTTAATTTTTTAAAGAATACTTTTAGATATTAAATTTGTAAGTGATTTTATGTATCATTTTGTGTTAATGTATCCTTTTAAGATGTTTTCTATGATCAAGTGTATATCAGGTAGAGATCATTTCTATAAATTATTAATAAAGTATATTATAAAAATATAGGATAACATGTAAGGACTTCTCCAGAATTCCTTGGAATTCTATTTTTTGTTCCTGAATATAAAGATGAATATCTATCTATAAGAAACTTACTCTAAAAATGACACAAATAGCTTAAAATAAAAGGATAGAGAAGGGTACATCATGCAAAAACTATTATAAGGAGACTGATGTAATTTTGCTAATATCAGAGAAAGTAACTTTGGTACAAGGAATGTTACCAGAGATAAAGAGAACTTTCTTAATAATGCAATGTTCAAATCTTTTTTAAAAAAATGGCAATGAATAACTACCTATTGATAATAACCTTAAACATAAATGGATTAAATGCTCCAATCAAAAGACATAGAATAGCTGAATGGATAAGAAAACATGACCCACACATATGCTGCCTACAAGAGACCCATCTCAGGACAAAAGACCTACACGACTGAAAGTGAAGGGCTGGAAACAAATTTTCCAAGCAAACGGACAGGAAAAAAAAAGCAGGGGTAGCAATACTCATATCAGACAAAATAGACTTCAAAAGAAGGGCCATAAAGAGAGACCCAGAAGGCCACTTCATAATATCAAAGGAAGAATCCACCAAGAAGACATAAACATTGTAAATATATATGCACCCAACATAGGAGCACCCAAATACATAAAGAAAATCTTGGAGGACTTCAAGAAAGATATTGACAGCAACACAATTATAGTAGGGGACTTTAACACCCCACTGTCGAAAATGGACAGGTCTTCCAAACAAAATATCAAGAAGGATAGTGTGTCACTTAACAATACCCTAGATGAAATGGACTTAACTGATATATAGAGAGCTTTTCATCCCAAAGAAGCAAAATACACATTCTTTTCAAGTGTACATGGAACTTTTTCAAAGATAGACCACATGATAGGACACAAAGCAAGCCTCAACAAATTCAAGAAAATTGAAATCATATCAAGCATTTTCTCTGACCACAAGGGACTGAAACTAGAAACCAACCCCAAAGGAAAAAACCCAAAACACTCAAAATCATGGAGACTGAATAGCATGCTATTAAACAATGAATGGGTCAAGAATGAGATTAGGGAAGAAATCAAAAACTTTCTGGAAACAAATGAAAATGAACTCACAACAACCCAAAACCTATGGGACACAGCAAAGGCAGTCCTGAGAGGGAAGTTCATAGCAATACAGGCCTACCTTAAAAAGATAGAAACATTTCAAACAAACAACCTAACCCTACGCCTACAAGAACTCGAGGAAGAACAACAAAGACAGCCCAGAGCAAGCAGAAGGAAGGAAATAACCAAGATCAGAGCAGAGTTAAATGACATAGAGACTAAAAGCACAATTCTAAGGATCAATGAATCCAGGAGCTGGTTCTTTGAAAAGATAAAAAAAATCGACAAGCCTTTAAGTAGGCTCATCAAGAAAAAAAGAGAGAGGATCCAAATAAACAAAGTTAGAAATGAAAGAGGAGAGATTACAACTGATACCACAGAAATACAAAGGATTGTAAGAAATTACTACGAAGAACTGTATGCCAAGAAATTTGAAAACCTAGGTGAAATGGACACATTTCTAGAAAAATATAATCTTCCAAAACTGAATGAAGAAGAAGCAGAAAGCCTGAACAGACCAATAACAGCAGACAAAATTGAAGCAGTCATCAAAAAACTCTCAACACACAAAAGCCCTGGACCAGATGGTTTCACAGGAGAATTCTACAAAGCATTTAAGGAAGAGCTAACCCCTATCCTTCACAGACTATTCGAAAAAATCCAAACTGATGGAAGACTCCCAAACTCTTTTTATGAAGCCAGCATCATCCTAATCCCAAAACCAGATAAAGACACAATGAAGAAAGAAAACTTCAGGCCAATATCTCTGATGAACATAGACACTAAAATTCTCAACAAAATATTGGCAAACCGCATCCAGCAATACATTAAAAAGATCATACACCATGACCAAGTGGGATTCATCCCAGGGATGCAAGGATGGTACAATATTCGCAAATCAATAAACATAATACATCACATCAACAACAGCAAAGACAAAAATCACATGATCATATCAATAGATGCGGAAAAAGCATTTGATAAGCTACAGCACCCATTTCTGATAAAAACACTCAGCAAAATGGGAATAGAGGGATCATTCCTCAACATAATAAAGGCCATATATGAGGGACCTACAGCCAACATCATACTCAATGGACAAAAACTTAGAGCTTTCCCACTAAGATCAGGAACAAGACAAGGATGCCCTCTCTCACCACCTCCTATTCAACATAGTATTGGAAGGCTTAGCCACAGCAATCAGACAAGAAAAAGAAATAAAAGGCATCCAAATTGGAAAGGAGCAAATGAAACTGTCACTTTCTGCAGATGACATGATAGTGTACATGGAAAATCCTATAGACTCCACCAAAAAACTACTCGACCTAATAAATGAATTGGCAAAACAGCTGGATACACCAACAATGAAACGGCAGAAACAGAAATCAGGGAAAAAATCCCATTTAATATAGCAACAAGAAAAATAAAGTACCTAGGAATAAACCTAACCAAGGAGGTAAAAGACCTGTACTCAGAAAACTACACAACACTGAAGAAAGAAATTAAGGAAGACACAAACAAATGGAAGCATGTACCATGCTCATGGATTGGAAGAATTAACATCATCAAAATGGCCATACTACCCAAAGCAATTTATAGATTCAATGCAATCCCTATTAGAGTACCCACGACATATTTCACAGATATAGAACAAACATTTCAGAAATTTATATGGAACCATAAACGACCCTGAATAGCTGCAGCACTTTTGAGAAAGAAAAACAAAGCAGGAGGGATCACAATACCTGATATCAAACTGTATTACAAGGCCACTGTAATCAAAACAGCCTGGTACTGGCATAAAAACAGGCACATAGACCAATGGAACAGAACAGAGAGCCCAGAAATAAACTCAAGTCTTTACGGTCAATTAATATTTGACAAAGGAGGCAGGAGCATAAAATGGAGCAAAAACAGCCTCTTCAACAGATGGTGTTGGGAGATCTGGACAGCTATGTGCAAAAAAATGAAACTCGATCACCAACTTACGCCATACACAAAAATAAACTCAAGATGGATAAAAGACTTAAATATAAGTCGTAACACCATAAAAGTCCTAGAGGAAAACATTGGCAGGAAAATCTAAGACATTCCACGCAGCAACATCCTCACAGACACGTCCCCTAAAGCAAGGGACATAAAGGAAAGAATAACAAATGGGACCTCATCAAAATAAAAAGCTTCTGCATGGCTAAAGAAAACAGCACCAAATTACAAAGAGAACCAACAATATGGGAAAACATATTTGCTAATGATACCTCAGACAAGGGCCTGATCTCCAAAATATATAAAGAACTCACATGACTCCACTCCAGGAAGACAAACAACCCAATTAAAAAATGGGCAAAGGAATTGAACAGACACTTTGTCAAGGAAGACATATGGAGGACCCAGAGACATATGAAAAGATGCTCAGCATCACTAGCCATCAGAGAGATGCAAATTAAAACCACAATGAGGTACCATCTCACACCAGTCAGAGTGGCCAACATAAACAAATCCACAAACAAATGTTGGAGAGGATGCGGAGAAAAGGGAACCCTAGTGCACTGTTGGTGGGAATGCAGACTGGTGAGGCCACTGTGGAAAACAGTATGGAATTTCCTCAGAAAACTAAAAATGGAACTGCCCTTTGACCCAGCAATTCCGCTGCTGGCATTATACCCTAAGAACCCTGAAACACCAATCCAAAAGAACCTATGCACCCCAATGTTCATAGCAGCACAATTTACAATAGCCAAGTACTGGAAGCAACCTAAGTGCCCATCAGCAAACGAGTGGATCCAAAAACTATGGTATATTTACACAATGGAATTCTACACAGCAGAGAGAAAGAAGGAGCTTATACCCTTTGCAACGGCATGGATGGAACTGGAGAGCATTATGTTAAGTGAAATAAGCCAGATGGTGAGGGACAAATACCATATGATCTCACCTTTAACTGGAACATAATAAATAGAAGAAAAAAGGAAACAAAATATAACCAGAGATATTGAAGTTAAGAACAATCTAACAATGGGCAGGGGGGAGTGGGGAGGGGACAGTGAGGAGAGGGGATTACAGGAACTACTATAAAGGACGCATGGACAAAATCAAGGGGGAGGGTGGAGGTGGGGGAGGGAGGGGGGTCCAGCCGGGGTGGGATGGAGGGATGGGGAGAAAAGGCACACAACTGTAATTGAATAGCAATAAAAAATTAAAATTAAAAAAAAGCATATCAAACAAACATGTATGTACCTAAAAATAGATCCTTAAAATACATAAAGCAAATGCTGGTAGAATTAAAAAGAAAAAAGATACAAACTATAGTTGAGGATCCCAGACTCCTATCTCAGTAATGGACAGAACAAGTATAAAATCTGTAACTTCAGAGAAATCTGTACTAACATCATCAGTCAATGGGACTTGATTGCAGTGTGTCGAACACTTCACCCAACCACAGCAACACAGCAACAGACCTTTCCGGTTGTGCACAGAACATTTATCAAGGCAGGGACAACATGCTGAGCCATTAAAGAAGTTTGAATACATTGAAAGGGACTGGAATCATACAGGATGTATTTATAATATAATAGAAATCAGTAATAAAAAATCAGAAAAATTCCAAAACATTTGAGGAAAATATGTTTGAGAAACTCATGGATCAAAAAAAAAAAATCACAAGAAAATCTGGAATAGTTTAAATTAAATGAATATGAGAACACAACATACCACATTTATCAGATGTAGCTAAAGCAATTCTTTAGAAGAAAATGTATAGCCTTTGCTGTTGATTTCAGGGGGGGGAAGGTCTAAAATAAAATATATGTTTATTCCATATAAGAAACTAGAGAGAGAAAGGCAGAGTAAATCTGAATAAGTAGAAGAAAAGAAGTAGTAAAAGGTAGAAATCGGTAGAAATAGAAATATACAAACTGTAGGGAAAATCAATGGAACCAAAAGTTCTTTGGCTAGATGAATAAAATCATGTAGATGAGCAACAATAGAGATGGAAGAGGGGACATGATACAGATCCTGCAGGCATTTAAAACATAACATGTGAATATTAGGAGCAATTCAATGTAATTTCAACATCCTAGAAAAACAGACTTTAAAAATATATAAATTACCAACATTGACACAAGAAGAAATAAACATTTAAATAGCCATGTAGTTGAACAACAACAAAAAATGTATTTAAACAAATTCTCATAACGAAAACTACAAATCCAGATGGTTTCAATGGTAAGTTAAATAAACATTTAAACAAGTTGTATTGCATGTTGCATGGGTGTTAACATCTACTGTCCACCTGGGTTCATCTCAGGGTTTTGAGCTCCAACCAAGAGAAATCAAATCAGATGAATTCAAGGCCAAAAAAAGTTAATTGAAAGGATTTCGCATAACCTCCGTACCCAGGGTTGTAGAAACAGGTTTATGTGACGGTGAAGGACACTCCACTCACGGCACAGAGACACTGTAGTCACAACTGCTGACTGCAGGGCTCAAGGACAATGTCGCCAGCAGCGCAGGGTTGCCTGCACATCCATCCCTCATGTCGTCACTGTGCTGTCGGTGCCTCGGGAAATAAGGTGTGGACACTTGCTGCCACCGCCTTCCGCAGGATGGACTCCACACAGTCCCCACTTCCTTGTTTCATCAAGGGTCAGTTCAAAGACTCATGTCCTGGGTCCTACCTGCAAGTGAAGCAGGGAAACGTCACTTGAACCCCTGTGGAGGCGAGAGGGCTCTGTGTCATGAAGTGGGGACGAGCTCTTACACAGGCAGGGGCTTCATGCGTTGAAGCAGTTGTAGTACCATATGCCCAATGGTAGGTGTAAGTTAAAAAAGAAGTCTGATGAAAATTAAATTGCCCTTAAAATTCCTTAAATCATCCAGCTGTATGCCCAGGTACAGATTTGTCAGATTTCAGTAAATTCGGTGGGGCAGGTTTTTTCTCCAAGGTCACGGTAAATAGTTGCTCCCTCAGCTGAGCAGTAGGTGATGTAACTGGATTGCACTAAGGGGCCATGCAATATTTTAAACTGGAAAGTGTTTATTTATTTTTAAACCCTAGGCTTGTATAAGGTGGTCAGATGCTGGCACTACAACTGACGCCACCAGCCACTCCACTTAAATTATGTCCTTTCGCCCCCTGCCCGGCCTCCTAGCCTCACTCCTTTCTCCCTCCCCCTAAGCCAAGAAGTCCGTCGGGTTGTTGCTTATAGGATGGGGCCTGCCTGTTTTGCTGCAGCTCCCTGGCAGCTGGAGCAGAGATTTTATCAACACTTTCTTATGTAACTCTTCTACATCAAGGCCTAGAAGCTGAGAAAAAGAAAAGTTGACTTTCCCTGTAGCAGTGGGCAAGCAAAGGCCCCCAAAGGGGCAGGCTGTGTCTGAGGTGACCACATGGCTGCGGCCCCCAGCACGCCCACAGCGTGGACGACCACGTCTCGTGTGCGTTTCTCCCTTTTGAGAGCCTGGGCTTCCAGATGGGGTGCACTCTCGTGGCATCAAGAGTTCAACAAAGCCATTGTTTGGAGTCTATTTCCTGCTTCTCAACCCTGTGGTAAGAATATCCTAGAAACTAGATTTTTCTATAAAAAACATTTCCCCATGTGGACTATATACATTCTGCCTTCACATTCTCTTTGGCAGCTTCACAGTTTAAAAATACTTGAGTATCTCTTTAATGTTGTTTCTCCCTGTTGTGAAGGGTACTTCTCCTGTGTTCCCCCCAGGCCTGCTTCCCTCCCGCCCGCGCCCAAGTCCTGATTTTCTGCATCCACGCCTACTTTCCGCTGGCAGTGTCTTTTAAACTCCGTGCTTGAATATATTCCCTTCAAACCAACTCCACAGGGTGAAGAAACAACTTAAACCTCCTTCTTCGTGGTCCTTACAGACCTCAATTAGATTCAAATGTGAAAACACGAGCCTAAAATATCTGCAAGATAATTCCTCGTCCCGCTTCCCTGCTGGACCGTGCTCCGCGGGGGCCTGGTGTGGGCACTCGGGGTGACCTGGAGGCTGACCTAAATAACGGCTGGGCGTTTCTGACACGAACATGAGTTCTTTTCCTCCTGGGCTCAGTGCAGAGGGCTGAGTTCATCGTAACCCTCAGTTTATAGCGTGTCCCACCATTGTTCAATGCCAGGCCTGCTTTGACTGGTCAGTTCATTCCCTTCCAAGCCCTTTCCCTCACCCCCATAGGCAACCACTGCAGTGCATTTAACGCCGTCTGTTCATTGTGCATGTTCTCGGCGTCGCACACTGTGGCTGGGGTGAATGCCACATTTTAATTTATGTACATGGTAAGACCCATGTTGCTTTGTGTACATATAATCATTGCTTTGAATCCCTACACATGTCTACATTTTACTTTTTTTCCTTTTTATTTTTCAATTAGAATTAACATTCAATATTATATTAGTTTCAAGTATACAGCGTAGTGGCTACAAAGTCATAGAACTTACGAAGTCATTCCCCCGATAAGTCCAGTGCCCGCCTGGCACCATACGTAGTTACGACTGTATTATTGACTCTATTCCCCACACTGCACTTTATGGCCCCATGACTGCCTTGTAACCGCCAGTCTGTACTCCAATTCCTTCATCTTTTCCACCCCACCCCCAACCCTCCTCCCATCTGGTGACCATCAGTTTGTTCTCTGTATCTATGACTCTTCCTTTCTGTTTGTTTATTTTTTTTTTAGATTCCACATATAAGTGAGATCATATGATATTTTCTTTCTCTGTTAT
This sequence comes from Desmodus rotundus, assembly GCF_022682495.2. Lineage (NCBI taxonomy): Eukaryota > Metazoa > Chordata > Mammalia > Chiroptera > Phyllostomidae > Desmodus > Desmodus rotundus. The sequence goes on from NC_071398.1 coordinate 768,738, forward strand.
CGCTCTAATGATTACCGGCTTCAGGGAAACCAATAGTTCATTCGAATTTATTTTCCTCAATACTAAGGGGGAAAAAATGGCCTCTTATTCTTAGTTTGCAAAAAGAGTTTGAGTTAAAACTTTCTTTAGCAACACGTTGCAGGATGTAAGCCTGCTACATAGCAGGGCATGAGTGTGTCTCTTTCAGCCCCTGTTTGACCCCCTTTGCAAAGCTTCTGTTCCATTGACTGTACCCTGGAACTCCATGGTGATAACCCCCAGTTCTATGCCTAGGCCTTAGAGTTCCCCCATGCTCCACTTGCCCTCTTGCTTTCTTGCCACCCCCATAACAAGAACATGCCTGGGCCAGTGAGGATGAGAGACTCTGAGGTCAGTGGAGTCCAGCTGACTTGCAGATGCAGAAGTGGTCTCCGCCGAGACCATCCACCCCGTAGTTCATCCACAGATACGTGAGCTAAATGAGTGTTGGTTGTATGTGCACTGAAATACGTGGTTTTCAGTCACACAGCGATTGCCTACGGCAAATGTGTCCCTTATCAGTGCTCTCTTTAGCTAACAACTCATCGCAGGTAGAAATTCCAGCAAGTAAGAGGAAACTCATCCTCTAACCCCCACTTAAGGCACTTCCCCTCCCCGCAGGGTCCCACTATGCTGCCTACACAGGTTAGAAATAGTGCTGGTGGGTCCTGGGGGCCTCAGTCACTTCCCCCACATATAGAGGTAGCTTCCCTCCTCAGGGGACGCAGGGAGTCCCGATAACTAGGCCACAAGCACTGCCCTAACAAATGGGAGCCCCCAGACACCCCAAATATGTCCTGTATCTTTGAAGACCTTCAGAATCCCAAATGGTTATAAGCACAGTCCTCATATGAGATTCTGAAAAGAGCAATTTCAAGGAAGTCCTCCTATTTTAGTTTTTTGTTACCAAAGGAGCATTGCCAACCATTAATTCTGCCTCAACTTTGGCAACTGGTTTGGCCACCAGGGGTGTTGTCAGAACCTGCAGCTGCCAGCCTGGTGAGTCCAGCCAGGCTTCCTGGTCGGAAACCGTATTTTCCCCCCCAACTAATTCTTGTGCACTGCAGAGTCTTGCTGCCGTGCGGAAGACCCTAGCATCAATTTCAGAAGAAAATGCTGCAAAAACAAAAAGGTAATGCCACTTTCCTCACTGTTTCAAAAGGTTTTTAAGTGGAAAAAGGTATTTAGTATTTTTAATAAGCATCTTCAATACTATTGAGTTGGTTTCTTTGTTCATATCACAAGATTAATTATGCTGTCAGACACTTTCAAGGCCTGCTTACCAAAGATTCAGTGATAGAGTGGTTTGCTTTGTGCTGCCTTTTTTCTGCATAGCAATCACAATCCCCATTAGACAATTTAAAACCCTTTCACCAGCCGGAAGTTCTGAAGAGCCTTTTAATCAACAAAAGTAATTTTGCAAACAACTAGATACAGCATTTTTCATATTAACTAACTTGCATGTAAACTCCGCAGGGTTGATTCTCCCCAGGTCTCGGGTTCTAGCAAAGTGGGCTATTCCGACGGCCGAGAGTCCGAATGTGAGCAGCTCACCACACTGCCTGGGCCCCCAGTCTTCACGTCCCATTTCTCTATTCTGCTTATTAAAAAGATAGCACTGGTATGCAAATGTACTTCATTCATTTTAATTATCTCTTAATACACAAATCTTGTCTAATCAGTAAAACTCTTTTTTTTAATTTTGTTGCCCAGAGAGCTGTATTTTATAATTTTTACAACTACATTTTGTTATAGTTTTATATCATTATTTATTTTTTAATTTGCTTGTTTTTATTATTTTAATTGTGTATGCCTGGAATTAGAAAATTCTGCTAACACCACTTAAAGATTTTAAAATTCGCAATTGTTTTTTAGATTAATGGAGTCGGAGCCCGAGCTCTGTGCTCGCACTTCGGCAGCCCCACGCAAAACTCCAGGTCCTGAGCTTCTGCACGCGGGTGATGGTTTCTCTGGGCGCCGGAGCAGGGACACACATTTAGCTGCTGCTGCTGCTGCTGCTTCTTTTTTAAAAAAAAAAAAAAACAAAAAAAAAACTGGGCGCATTTTTTAAAAAAGAAACTAACCTGCTAATGACACCTTTAAAACATTTATTTTTTTAAAAAAGAGTAGAGAAGGCCCTGCCAGCAGCGGTGATGTGCACGGTGGCCTCGTGAAGTAATTAGTGACTGCAGCCATGATCCCACACCCCAACCCATGTGTTCGACACACTTTCAGCCCTGGCGAGAAGTGACCCAAGGATCTGGAGCCACAGGACAGGAGGAGCAAGTCCTGTCACGAGAAATAACAGGGTCAGGAGACCCGACTAATGAAGTCATAGCAACTAGTACACGGAGCCAATCAGAAGAGGCGCCAATCTGTAAATGAGGATATAATTAGCAGAAAAAATAATATGCTTTGGTTGAATTCAAGGGGAGCCTGTAATGACTGGATATTGAGAAAGATTCCAAAAGATTAGAGCAAACATTATGCAACAAAGAATACCTAATTAGGGGAAAAAAGTGAACATGCTCTAATTAGAGGGAAGTGCGTGATTGAAGGGTGCAGAGCTGTCTTTTATGTGAGTGCAGTGACGGAGGTTAGAGCGCACCTCCTGGTCTGCTGAGCCGAGCGCAGTGAGTGTTAGTGGGAGCCGCACACACAGAGGGGCTTGCTATGACCAAGCACACACGGGTCCCTTGGAGCAATTTGTCCCATGGAGGGAGGGCACAGAGCGCCCCCAGCACAGGTAAGCTAGCTGGCGGTCATGGCCCCAAAGCCTCCTGCCTCCAGGGACATGAGCACCCCACAACCCGTCCTGGAGCTTAAATGCAGAAAACAGATCGTTAGAGCAAACAATAAGTGTCCATGTGCCAGCCCCTGGCAGGTAGCTCAGGGACCTTTGATGGTTTCCTTTCAGACCTGTATCTGGTCAGGTATGGCTTCTGTTCAGGAAATTAAAACAGCCATCCTCCTCCCAGATCACCAGTCTGGACCCTCCTGTCGCCCCAGCAGGGCTCCCGGGAGCTCTCTAATCCATGGCGATGAGAAAAGGATGCTGCCAGCCGCTCTTCCCTCACTGCAGCTGACATTTCAGGGCTACAAGCAGCTCCGGATTTTTCCCCTAATGGACAGACTGCATGTTTTAGTTCCTCCCTTTTTTCCCAAACTGTTCTGAGTATTGATTTTCATTCATTTTACACAATTCTTAATTGTCATCATTAGCTCTCTATGCCACATCCCCCTGCTTAAATATACCCTGTCAATTTTGCAGCATATTTATAGATTAATTTAAATGTGTTTTTAAATTTATGACTGCATACCTTTGGTATGTTTGTAACATTAAAATACTTATGGTACAGAATTTTTTAATTAAAACTATTCATCAAAGAAAGTCCAGGTAGCAAGCATCTCCTTGTTTGCGGTGGGGGTTCTGGCAGCCAGAGCCAGCAAAATAATAGGTCAATTAAAAAAAAATCTAAAGATAGAGTTCCCAAAGATCCAATTGTTTAATGAGCATTTGCCAACCAATCTCCCCAAATTAAATTACAAACTTGTTTTTTTAGTTATGAGCATCAGGGCCGCTTGTGGCAGGGGCAGAGGGTGAGGAGAAGGGGGGACGTGCTCCTGCCCAGGCTGCCTGCACGAAGGGCTTGCTTCTTGGGGTCTGGCTGGCAGGTCTCTAGAGACCACATTCTGGAAAGTCAGGCCAGAAACCACGGTCAGGCCCATGTCTCCTCGTGTGCAATACCTTTGGCCTGCCCTGCAATGCCAGCTGTCAGCCTTACCCAGCAGGCTGCTCCGTGAGGGTCTCCTGCTGCTTAAAACAGACCGTACAGCCTCGCCAGGCAGAAAAAAAATCTCTTCTGTGCTTTGCCCACCTGAGCCCCTAATCGCTTTGCTGAACCATCAGCTCTCTGGACAGCAGGAGAACCCTGGGTCCCGGGCTGACGCTCCCCCACTGACTCTGCACGGAGAGCCACCCCGAGGAAGCGGGGGTACAGTAACTGTGTGTGCCTGGGATTAGGGAGTTCTAGGTACCCAAGTGGGAAAGCCAAGTGGGTCCTGGGGCTCTGTGCTGAAGTCCTGGGCTCTCCCGCCAGGACTGGCTCGGAAGATACACTCAGTGTCTTTCTACCTGGCCAGGAAGGTCGGAGTGTGCACTTGGTGCTGGGTTTCCAAAGTCCGTCTGTCTTCCCTTATTCTGTTTGTGGTATGCCTTAATTTTTATTCATTTCCTCCTATTTACTGGCAGTTTAAAAAATAGCAGGTCATGGACCCCAGTTTTAGGGAATGAGTTTCACATCCCCTACACTTTAAAAGTAACACATCCTGAAAGCCAAAGGGATGGTTTTCATCAGTTTTCATATTTTTATAGTATTTTATAAATCTTTTTTCTGTTTCTTACGCCTTACAGTTTTTAAATCCACCTTCTTGCTTAGATCGTCCCAGACCCAACCATATGAGAATGTTGCTTGCAAATAGGATGTGGTTTTTTAAATAAGGAAATTATTTGTGATACTTTGAATAGACACAGAAGAAATAAAATTGAGTGGTACCCTATTATTATTTTTTATTTTTAGTATGCAGCCGGCTTTGGTAGGAGGGATTTTAGTGATAGGGCTAAATTTTGGTCCCTACATAAACAGCTCTCACAGTGGAACACTTTTCACATTAACGAGACCATGTGAAATTTATTTTGAATCAAATGTCAGAGAAATGAGAAGCTTTTCTAAATGTGCCGGTGGGCTGGCTGGACCTGGGGCGTTGGAGAAGTTGCCCACCGGTCCCCTCAGGAGGCCTGGGCCCTTGCAGGGCCATGCGGGAGCAACCTCAGTTTATGCATAGATGGGTCACATGGCCCGTGGGGAAGCTCTCCCTGCACACCCTGCCACCCACTCCCCGATTTATGTCCAATGTGAGCTTTTATCCAAATGCCCCCGCTGACAAGGGGCAAAGGCAGATCGTAATAGAGAGAGCTAATGGGGCAGTGTTGCACTGGAATTGGACCAAATCCTCCTTTTAGCCAACTTTGAATGCTAAATGAATCACTCAGATTTATATGGAGGTGGAAGCTCCACAAGGTCCACGTCAGGGCAAAATAGGGTTACAATTCAATAAAACGCGTGGCAATGCTTTATTGACTAATGAACCCTCCGTGCCGCCAACAGCTGTATTTTACTGAGCAGACCATGCCTGGCAATTACACTGTGAGGGTTTGCTAAGGATGTGCCTGTCTTCCCCAGACCTGGAGATGGGCTCAGTGAGAGCGGCTACAGAGGAAGCGGGTTGCACACCTTCCCCAAGCCTTCTGGGGATAGGAGCCAGGCACCGATAATAACAGTGCAAACAAGTTGGTGCCGCTACTTTTTAATAAGCTGTTGTTATTGACTAACACAGGCTGCCGTAGGTGGGATGACAAAGCCCCAGAGCCAGAGAGGGGCTGTGAGGCTTCCACCAGAGAGCTTGCTAATGAGAAGCAGCTAAGAGCGGAGTTAAATGTTGCCACCGTCCTTTCTGCTCGTCTGCTCTGGAGCAGCGCTGAGCTGCTGGCTGGGGTTCTGTCTGTGGTCCATTCGGTCCCCGCCATTGCTCAAACATTTTGTTTGTGGGCCTGTTACATCATCAGGAAAGGTGAGGAGTTGAGAAGAGGCAGTAAGTGGCAGAGATGGTGGCTGTTGGCCAATAAGCAGGGTTGCCTTTATATTGAAAAACAGAGCGGTCACTGTTGTGGGCGGCTCTGCTCCCACACGCTCAGTCTGCATGTGCCCCCCCCCCCCCCATGCAGGAGCGCAGGCACTGCAGTGCGGTTCTCTGTCTGCGAGTGTGCACACTCACTCACAGGTGGACTAAGTCTACTCCAAAGTACCCTGCACCTTTTGGACTCCCTCCTCAGTGGGCCTGGGAATGCCCCTTCCCGTCCGGTACGCAGGTGTGCGCAGGGGGAAAGAGTGAAGCTCATGGCTTATTAGAGTGAAGGCGAGTTGCAGAGTGATTCGTAGAGGGTGGTTTCATATTAATATTTCTGGATCCAACAAAACATGCTGAATATATTTACATGTGAATAGATGTGCGCAAACAATCTAGAAAGAGCCACTAAGAATAATGAATAACGCGTGTTGATATCATACAGTGCTAACATTGTGCCAGGCCCTTTTCTAAATATTTCACATGAATTAACACGTCCACAGTACCTACAACAACCCTGTGGGGGAAGTTTCCATGCTGGTCTCCATTTGACAGATGGGGAAATCGAGGCACGGAGAGGTGAAGTCCTGGCCCAAGCTCACCCGGCAGAGGTGGCAGAGTGGGGGCTACCCCAGGCCACTGTGCTTGAGAATCCACACATGTGATCCTCTGCTGTCAGCCTCCTGTCCTGGGGAGGGGTTAGATGGGACGAGGTTAGGCTGGTGATCAAAGGAAGCTTTAGACTGATCTCCTCACCTTGTAACTGGCAGATGATTGCATCTGTATTTGTGAGTTTGTAATAAGTCACGTTCATGTAAATTACGTAAGCCCATCTGAGCGCTGCTGTGTGACGTCAGAGACTGTGTCCGGTTTTATGGTTTGATCAGTTTGCCAAAGAAGTCCTTTTCCATGATTGGAGATGAGAGAGCATAGCTGGGGGCAGCTCGACTGTAAGTGATGTCTCCTCTCCAAGGGCAGAAACTTCTGCTGTGTCTGTGGGGGAGGTGGTCCCAGGGCCTGGGGCTGCCGAGCACAGGACACACACTCAGGGGCACTCGCTCCCCCCGGGCACCACGGACGACCTTAAACATCAGAGCAGGACAAGTTGGTCATGCTAAATTCGTGTTGTTGATTTAAATGTTATTGGTTTTTAATATTTTTTTACTTTAATTAGCTTCATGGTTGTGGTTTTATTTACATTTAATTTGCAGACTTGCTTTGTTTTTGGTTGTGGGAAGGCTCCGAGTCTCCGCTGCACAAAGTGATGAGGTGGGCAGACACTCCCTCCGCCCCCACTCGCTTCCCCTTGTCCCCTGAGAGGCCCGCGTCCTCTGGGGATGCTCATTCCCCATCTTCTCTTTGCCTGCCCTCCTTCCTCCTCCGGGGCTCCAAAGCCCCACCCCTGCCCAGTTGCTCCTGCAGGACTATCTCTGGATCCCAACCCCCATGCTTCACCTGACCTTTAATAGAATTTTGTGTTTTAAAATACATATATAATGTGAATTGGAAAGCTCATTTATGACAAAGAGTTAGTGGCTTGTGTCGGAGTAGGATGCATTTTTAAAAGATGGTGAATTCAATAGGGAAAAAAACCTAAAGATGGGATTTTAGGCACCGTAGACTTGAGGACGATGGCATTCACCTCTCGTGTGTCACCTTCACCTTTGGGGTGGCGATGGGTGGGAGGTCTTACCCTGGCATGGTGGGCTGGTGATGTATCTCTGGGCTCGTCAGCTTCTATGTGAAGGGAATAATTGGACAGGGGTGTGGAGAGGGAATGTGGCTGAGGGACATTTGAGTAAAAAAGAACTTTGTCGTGCGGGTGTCCTGGCTTGTGCGCCTCAGGCAGGCCTTCTGCACAGCTGGGAGTTTTAGGTGTAGGGGGTCTGTGGACACATCCCACTTCCTCTCTGGAAGTCTGGTTCCCAACAACCGATGAAGGACTGACGTTGTGACCTCCGAAGCCCTTCCAGTGCAGCATCCATGAGACCCGATTACCTGCACTTACTTCCGAGGGTGAGAGCTGGAAAGGGTTCTGCCCAGTTTGGGGGCTGACTCCCTCCTGCCAGTCGGGGCACCCTGTAAGGAGAGTTTTACCAAGGAGTCCTCTGCATGTACCAGGAGGCAGGCTGACCCGGGTCGATGCAACCGCATGCGGCTGCGTGAGGGGACGCGTCACCTTCAGATGCAGAGCCTGGCACTGGGGACGTACTGGGAGTGTGTGCCACTCGGAGGGGTTTAGGCCCATAAACCACAGACAGTATGCTGTTGCTCATCTGTGACAAACATGATAGGGATAGTTGTCACTTAATAAGTAGCCCATGGCTGATTACATGTTACTAGCCCACGCTGCAAAGCTGCTTTTTCCCTTGTTCCCTTTGCATGCCCTGCATGAAGGGGTTCAGGAGAAGCTCCTGCACGTGGAGACGAGGAAATCCTGGGAAAAGCGCATTGCGGTAGAGCCGAGAGAGCTGGGTCGCTCATCGCCGGGAGTCCCTCCAGTGTACTGGTTTACAGAGCTTGGATGGCGTGGGACGGGATGACTGACATCCTGCAGACTGACGGCCAGTGTGGCCAACGTACTGGCCCTGCTCTGCCCATCCCCACCACGATCCCCCGACACGGCAGCCTCACCAAGGGCGGGCGCCACACCTGACTCGCCCGCGCCGTGTCCCGAGCAGCGCGCTGGAGCCACCGTGGGGAGCTCTGAACGCTCTCTGCTCTGCAGAGTTGACTCTGGAGCAGGCTCTGCTGTCCCAGGAGGGAAGGACGTAGTGGGTGTGCACATAGCTCCTCAGGACCAAAGGGACGCGCTCCCCCAGCTGCTGGGAAGGCCAGCAGCGGACACCTGTCAGCTGAATTCCCCTACAACTGCAGTTTCCAACTAGTGTGTCCTGGCAGGCACGTCGGTGTTCCACGAGAATTTTTAAAACGTGTAACACCTGACTTTTTAGTCGGCAGGGCTGATTGCTTTTCCCTTAGATTGTCATATAAAAAACGACAACAGCCAACACAACCATAGCCGTCCATTGTGAATGAACCAAAATCATACCTATTTTTTTTTTGTCAGATTGGCCCAAAATATAACATATTTTGGGGTGTGTTGCTGAATTTTAGTGATTAGTTTATGTGTGCCATGAGATGAAAAAGGTTGAACATCGCTTCTGTCCAACATTTGTCCTCTGCTGAAGCGAGTGGCTTCCCCGGGGTCATCTGCAGCTCACTGGTCCTGGGAGTTGTGCCCACTCTGGCTTTGGGTGACTCTTTCCACTTGCTTCCTGTCTGACCTGTGTCACAGATGGCTTTTTAGAGAGAAAGAGTGGTAACTCTTAAATGTGCATGTTTTTTTTCTGAAAGCCCCTTACCACCTATCATTTCCTCTCTTCCCCCTGACCACGTGGAGGTAGGAGGGATGGGCATGGCTACTTTGTTTCACAGATGGGATCACTGGGCCCTAAGAGAGGCCATGCCCCAGCAAGAGCCACCCAGTGAAAGGTGGTACTGGGGTGCCACTACCGCCCTCCAGGACGCAGCCCGAGGTCCCAGACACCAGGCAGGGGGCGCCCTGGGGCCAACCTCAGTGGGCAAGCCCCTGCCACGGCCTGTGCACTCGTGTGCAGCCAGCCTGACCCTGCTCACACTGACTTGCAGTAGGCTCCGACCACCCTAGCGACCTGGGGACTCCCTGCTAGCATGAGTCAGCTGCACTGCACTGGTCTCCTGCCTTCTTGCCTGCATCCCACTTGCTTCTTTCCCTTCTTAAAGCTTCTGCTCCTTCACACTTCAGCTTGTACTGCTTTCTGGCTCTTTTTTCTGGCTCTTGCTATGACTAGACCCGTCTACCAGAAAGCAGCCCGCTCCCCGACAGCACCTACTACTGCCCCCCCCCACCCGGTCCCCATTGCCCTTCCTTAGTGGATGTTGGTGCAGCTCATCTTTTCATGGTTTGTTGCGCCTGAGTGTTCACACCGACCCAGTGAGCTATGGCCAGGACACGGGGGAGTTACGGGGTAGGAAGCAGAGGCCGGCGCCCTTCATGGGTCTGTTAGGGCGGGTTCCACGCCCTCTCCAGTAAACAGAGGCCAGGCGCTCATCTCCAGGAGTTAGAGAGCGGAGCCTCATGCTGATGGAAGGTGGCATTGAAGCTCCTTCCTACTCTGGGTTCTGTGCTTCTGAGGCTCAGCAGGCACCCCTTCGAAACTGGATGGCGGTCCAGTTATTGAAGCCTCTGGAGACGATGGCCGGCTGTGGGCAGGGTCTCGCAGCCCTGCTCTGGACGGTGTGCATCAGCGCCGCACACGTGCCACAGGGGGTATGAGCAGGCAGGGGTGCGTCGTCCTGCAACAGAGGGCAGTGGGGTTTGGGGGTGGAGATAGACTTATCTTGACAGAGAAGATGGAGAAGGAAGGTGTTATTACAAAAGAAAGGGGGGGCAGTGGATTCGAGGTCAGAAGGCCTGCACCGTGATATTGGCAAAGCAAGCATCCCTCTGCACCGCCGTTGCTTCCCCTGCGAAATGAGGCCAGCAACTCCATCTGTCCTGCCCCTCGGGTCATTTCAGGAATGCAATGGGCCACGTCTGTGGGATCCAGCGTGTGTGGGGATGCTCAGCACAGGTGTGTGTGGTGATCGAATTTCCAGGAGTGCCTCTGATGATCGAGGGGTGCTCTCCTGGGATTGTGCCAAAGGAAGCGTGGGGCCTCGCATCTTTCCTACCCCTCACTGTCCTTGTCACTCTGCTTCTCTCAGGCACGTACCTCAGGCTGCACCTCTGCAGCGCACACAGGACCCTTCCCTCGAGGGAAAAAGCAGCACGTGGCTCCACCCACCATCTCAGGTGCCTGTGTCCTGTCATCGGTCATTGTCATCCTGCTCTTTTTTTTAAGGTTTCTTTCTTTTCAAAACCTACACAGAGCAGAGGGAGCCCTGCCTGCCTTCCACCTCTCGTATACAGTAGCTTGTTTTATGACTTTGTTTTAAAAACTATTGGCTTAGGGTGCAATAACACAGATGTCTTTGCCTCACAAGAGAACCATGAATTTCCACTTCTCTCTCCTCAGTGACAGCTCGATTACCTTCCATGGATAGTCTCTCATTTGGTCCTGGGAAGAGCAGGGAAGAAAGGATGTCTCTCTGCAGGCGTCCCTTCCGATAGGGCAACAGGATCAATAGCTCTGGCGCCCAATGTCCCTTTTTGGGCCCTCGTGGGCTCTGGAGTCAGCCCTGCCAGCAGCCTCTGGGTGTGGGGGACAACAATGTCCACCCCCAGGGGACTGCTAAAACCATCACAAAAGAAATCTTTTCTCAAGTGGGTCCTGCCAGTGTGGCCTGATGGGCAGCACCCCAGGGGCAGGGAACCTTTGTGGGCTGCCGTAACTAAATCATCACCCGCCTGACCTCATCTTGACAACTTCTTAACACGCACAGAGAACAGTCCATACTGTGTGCAGAGTCGGGAGCTCCATCAGCCCGTCCGCAGATGTCGGCTGGGGGAGAGGTGGGAGCGGAGGCAGACTCACACACGGCTCGGTGGCGGTGGCAGAGGCAGCTGTCTTGTGCGCGTGCAGAACTCGTCCTGCTCAGCATGTCACACTGTCACGCTGCCTCTTCCCAGTGTGTAAAGTGGTAAGGTGTGAGTTTAATTAGCATAGAACAAAATTTCTTACTCTCTAATAATAACACCTTGAATTTTTATGTTACTTGCTCTCCAAGGAGCTCAAAGCATCAAAGAAACGCACTTTTTCATCTTGTCTCACAGTGCCCCAGAGACAAGGACCGCAACGCCATCCCACAGAAAGGGGAGCCAGGATGAGGGCCCTCTGTGGCTCATGAAGGCCACAGAGCCTCCCGGCAGCCTCCTACCCAACAGTCTGTGCAGGGTGCATGAGCTTGAAGTCCTTGAGGAGAAGGGCGGTAGGACTAAGTGAGGGACTGCGGCATGAGTGCCTTTTGATGACGTGGAGGTGAGCCTTGTGCTCGGAGCAGACCAGAGGCACACTGCAGGGCAGGGCAGGGCAGGGCCTGGGCAGACGGGGTGGGGACAGCCACCTGGAAGTGGACACCTTCCCTAGCTCCAGAGAAGGGTTGACACCCAAGAGTGCAAACCCAGCCCGGCTAGGTCTTTTAATATTTATATGTACAAATGTTGACCCCCCCTAATAAAAGGAAAACAAAAAAACCCCCTCACTTCTCGATACCTAATGCGGCCCCTTGTTGGCATGGCCCCTGGGCATCCAGTTTGCGGTCTAGACTGAGGCACTAGTTTGTACGTGACGGATTGGGGTGGGCTGGAAACACACTGCTTTGTGGGAACAGGTGGAGGCTATACTCCAACTCTAATGTGAGATGACAAGTCCCTGAATCGGGGGTGTGGCAGTGACCTGGAGAGAAAGAAATGGAGCCCACAGCAGTGGGGACTGAACAGCCAACATGTGTGGTCCATGGAATGAAGGGTCTGGTTAGAGATTCTGGGGTCAGGAGGGTAGCGGTGAGCTTTGATGAGGACAGAAGAGCTGAGAGAGCCCATCTGTGGGGTGTGGACCTGGGAGAGTTGATGAAGCAAGTTTCAGCATCATGCACTCCAGGTACAAACTGGACAGACAGGTAGGGATGCGCTGTGGCCTGCATGCTTGTAGGCATCTGCTCTCGGAGGAAAGCCCTGGGTGGAGAGGGTGAGTCTATGAGTAGGGGGAACCTGCACTGCTGAGGCTCAGAGCAGGGCAAAGGCAGCAGCTCAAAGCTGAGGCCTGAAGGGTGCCCTCAGTCCAAGGCTGAGGGAGAAGGAGAGCAGGAGGCAAGGGAGCGGCGGGGAGGAGGAGAGGGCACGGTGCTCAGTGAGGGCCCACTCAGAAGGCCGTGCAGTGGCGTCTTAGAGCCCCGCCTCTTCATTGTAGGGGCAGAGCCACAACCTCCTGGGCCTCTAGGGAGGACAGAGTGGATGTTCCAGGGGCAGAGACACTGAGAACAGGCAGGTGAGCTAGGCGAAGTGGCCCTGAGGCTGCACTGGCCCCCAGTGGTTGAAGACCACTCGGGCCTGGGCCCAAAGCCTAACCCAAGAAGGCTGCTGAGCGATGCCTGCTGAGCAGCGTTCTCTCTCTGCACTGGGCCTCATGCTGACATTGATGAAGCTTCTCCAGACACATGGGCAAGAACCCTTCGCTGGGATGAGGACGAACGATGGCTACTAGTGCTTGTGGAGAGGGAGCCTCCCTTCCTGTACCAGAGTGTGTGCTCTCTGGGGACTGCGAGTTAATGCACCTGGAATAGTGTGAGCATCTCCAGCTTTTGTGGTCTATCTGGAAGTCTATTCCAGGGCTCCCATGAGCCACCTGGCTGAAGTTCCACTTGGATCAGAGTTTGCCACTAAATGCAGTGAGGAGCCCGGGCCATTTATCACAGTGAATCGGGTGCCTGTGTCTGGGAGGAAATGGTCAGTGGTCCAAGTCAGAGCTGAGCGTCCCTGCCAGGAGCCGAGTGGGGCTGGCCCTGCTGGATTCCGGGGCTGGGTTGTTATCCCTTTGTGAAAACGAGTGCCGTTCATTCATCTTCTCTTCTGGGTCTGATCCACAAGGCAGTGAATTTCACTGATCGGCGTATTCACTCACTCGCTGAATAAATGTTTACGAAACTCTCACTGTGTACCTTTTCTAGGTACTATAGTCAGATAACATTCCTATCTCATGTTCTAGGGGAGAAGGCAAACATAAAGCAAAGACTCAGTAATTTCAGAAAGTAATAAACTCCGAGGAGAAAATAAAAAGAGGTTAATGAAACAGAGTAACTGGACTCCTTTGGACAGTAGTCAGAGAAGGTCCCTCTAAGAAGGCGGCAACCGAGTGGATGAACCCACACGGAGTTGAGGGTTTGGAGGAGACTATTACAGGAAGAGATCAGAGCAAGTGCCTTATGTACGAGGGAGGCGCGAGCTGGGGTGTTTGAGGACCAGAAAGTGGGCGTTTGACCGGGACTAGGTGAGCGAGGTGGCGCCAGTAGAAGATGAGCTTGGAAGGGAGGCAGGAACCAGGCCGCGTGGACACGCTGGGTCAGGGGGAGGATCGGGGACTGCAGTGTAACTGAAGGAGCGCCCTGGGGAGCTGTAGGTAGAGACGTGGTGTTCCAGCCAGGGTAGGGGAGGTGGTGCTGCGGTAACAGACCACTCTGAAAATTCACCAACTTAAAACAATGTCTCCTCAGGCTACACGTGCGTGTTAAGTCCAAGGAGGAGTCTTCCTTACCTGCTCAATTAGTCTCAGGTTGACGGCAGCCCACCACCTGCAATGCTGTTGGTCCTGCTGTTGTGAAGAAGGGCAGGTAGCAAATCACCTACTGGCTTTTAAAGGGAGCGACACAGGTAACTTTAGTCACATGTCACTGACAAAGTGAGCCACACACTCTGGCCTGTCCTCAGAAATACCTGTTGCTGGCACAAATCACTGGAGTACCTGCTGGCGAAGGGAGAGCCCAGGGAGCAGCCATGGTCTCCGGCGTCCCCGTCATCACGGACTCAAAATGCCAGTCCTCATGTAGTTAGAATCATTTAAACTCCAAACAGGGCTAATCCGGCTGCTGAGTCGGATCGCTGATGTGGTGGCAGAAGTGGCAACTGTTGCTTTGACTTTTCCCCCAAAACCTCTGAGAACTGCAGTGACCGGGGACCTCGCAACGGGGCTCAGGGCGTTCGGGAGGGGCAGTCTCTGCCCTCCTGGTGGGGTGCCCTGGGGCCTGGTTTTCGGACCCGAACTCCAGGCAGGCTTCCCTGGGGGACACAGGACAACCCTTCCGAGGCCGATGTCAGGGAGAGGCCCCGGCCCAGGCCTTGCCCTGGGCTCAGGGCCCTCAGCTTGGCCGCAGCCTGGTGTGACCAGCTCAGCAACTGCAGGCAGACCTTCCTCCCTGCTGGGCCTCTGGGTCTCTGTTGGAAAATGTACCCTTGCTCTAGAAAAGCTTCAAAAAGTTTTTCTTTTTAATTTATATTCTGTTTTGACAAACAATACACAGTAAATTTTAGTGTCCACCTGCCCGTGTCGGTCAAGGTACTCCACAGTCTCCATCCCTCCCTGCAGGTTCGTGCTTGTTCATTCATTTGTATATTCACTCACTATCTCTGTCATTCATGAATTCATTCAACAAACAGTGTGTGCCATGCCCAGGTCTAGGGACGGGGGATGCAGTGGTGAGCACGATGTGAGAGTCCCTACCCCTCCATCCTCGGGCGGTTTCAGAAAACTAGTGAGCAAACGAGGTGGCATCCCTGTGCCTCCACCCTCACCCCAGAGTCGCCGCAGGATCCAGCAAGGATCCCATCTTGTGCTCTCCACGGAGGCCAAGTGTTCTCATCACTTGACTTTCTCTAAAGCTTCAGAGGAAAGCAGTCTTTGCTTTTAACTGTAAAGGGATAACGTACCCTGAACATTCCTTTTCCAAGAATGCTGCCCCTCCCAGTCCTTACTGGCCTTCCGGGTCTCCACTGGAGACTCCACAGGGTGAGTGGACCCAGGCAACGTGCTCCTCTGTCAAAGGGGAAACTGAGGTGGCAGGGTACCCGCCTGCTCTGTGCCTCCGGCTGGACCGACAGCTGAAGGCCCTCACCGAACGCTTGGGGAGGGCTGAGCTGCTGCTAGCTGTTCTCTTCTCCTGCTCTCCACTGCCTGCCTCTCCCTGGGGAGCAAATCTGCTGTGACACGGGAATTTGACGAAGTGGGTGGTCTGGGTCGGGTCGGCCCAGCTAATGGGCATTTTTGTCCTATTTGGTTTGCTGTGCCTTTGTTGATTTTTGCTTTAACAGCATAGAATGACTTTAAGTGAGGCCCAGTCACAGACTTTGCTGCTCCTTTCACCCAGCCCTGTTCACTTTGCTCTGATCTGGAAACCATTTCTCAGTTTTCCCCTCCGTGGACTCTGTTTTCAACAACAGGGGGCCTGAAAAGAACCCTAACTGCAAGGCCTTGTCTGGAATGCCAGGGTGGGTTCACACATGTGTGACGAGGTGGCCCGGGCCCCAGCCAGTCTACGCAGGCCCTGCAGCTGCTTGGAGATGGACATCGCCAGCTTCGCGCACAGAGAAACAACCCCAGGCTCTCACACCTTCCTGTTTGAAAGGACAGAGGGACTTTCACTTACCCAGCTGTCTGAGAGTATTTGGTAAAACCTGGCAGGTGTCCAGGTGGTAAAGTGAATCCCGACTGTGGAGTCCAAGATTTTCAGGAAGAGGAAAGGTCTGCCTAGGCCTGTCCCGTGGACACTGAACACAGGCATGTGACCAGCGTGTCCAGAGAACCTGCCCGTGCAGGCGCTGCGCTTGGGGCCGGGCTCCAGCACTGAGGGCACAGCGTCTGACCTGACACGGTATGCCGTCAACCTGCAGGTGAGGGGCCTGCGCTATGGCAACAGACACCCCAGGGGGTGCCACGTGAGAGGAGCTGTCTAGCTAGGCTGCTGTGCTAGCCCAAGAGAGCAAGCGAGGCCCCTGTCTCTGGGGAGGGAGGCGGGGAAGCAGGGAGCAGACGTTGGGGGACTGCACAGAGGACCGACACAGCAGGTTGAGCCTGTGGGTTACGTAGGCAGACAAGGAGTCTTGGTCCAGGGAACAACACAGACAAAGGCCTGGAGATAAGACAAAATCTACCACTGTTGGGGAACTGAATGAGTTAACCGTTTCTGGAGTAGTTCAGGTGGTGTGGGTGGCAAATGATGACCCACCCCCAAGGGAGGCAGGTGAGTCCCATTGTGGAGGTCGTGAACACCTGTCAAGCACAGCAGTGATGAAGACACACACAGACTGTGAGGTCAGATTTGCTTTCAGAGAGACGCTTGCTGGACAGTGCAGAAGATGTATTGGATGTATTGGAGGCTGCAACATGGAGCTGTTGTAGTGGTCGACTTAGAGAAAGTGGGGTGGGGACCTGGGTTGCGGCACTGGGAGTGGCCAGAAGAGAGGGGCGTGGGAGCCCCCACAATCCAGTGATTGATTAGACAATGGCTGTACTGAAGAGCAGTGACAAGGAGCCCAAGCGGGCAAGGGTAGCGAGAGCAGGGGCAGCCTAACCTTGTAGGTAGGTGCTCATGAGGCAACATCAAGATTAGATGCCCAGAATGTTTAGATTCGAAGTCATTTTCCAGCCAAAGCTGGCCCGTGGAGTATGTAAAGTGAAAGGATAAAGAAGTAAAGTCACAATCAAAACACATATTTAATAGAAAGACTATGAGAAGGAAGTTTTTGAAGGAGTCCAGGAAAGGGATGGCCAGAAATGTAGCAGAAAAATGCAGGAGGATGTGATGCCTTTGAACACTGGTTCTGCCCCCCGTGTTTGCGGACAAATCGTGGGAACCAAGAACGTAAGAGCATTTTGTCTGCAAGCACTGGCTTTGGGGGACGCGTTCGCGTGAGCTGGTGGGAGCGGTGAGTCACAGACTGTGCAGAGCAGGCAGTGGGGACAGCATGCGCGGACCATTCTTTGAGAAACTTGGCTGGTTGTGAGGGCGAGAAGGTGCTTAGGGCTTCAGAGAATTTTTTTCATGAAGTTGGAAGAGATTTAAATATGTGTAATTGTAGGGAGGAGGGAACAGAGAGAGAACACAGCAAGGGATGTTGAAAATAGAGGGAAAAAGTGAATGCGTGAAGCCACAGCAGCAGAGAGGGGGGCTGGGAGACATGTGGCGAGATCAACCTCCATACAAGGGGGGGATGCATCTCCACCACAGGGGCGGGGGGTGGAGGGTGGGAGACTGGAACACCACGGGGGAAGTGGTGGGATAACCATCAGGATGGTTTGCTACCATGGAGAAGGCTGTGTGGGGAGCTCAGTGGAGGGGCATGCAGTGCGGGAGGCGCGGCTGAGCCTGCAGACCCTGTGCTCAGAGGGCCTCCCGCTCGGGAAAGACAGTGATTTTTCTTCTGCCCACCCAGAGCGGAAGTGAGGAAGGGAGGAAAGTGGACCAAGTGGGACTGGGGTTTTGCCCGGGAGGGGTGTGGACAAGGAGAGGTGACATGAAGGAGGCAAACATGCATGGGGGCTGCATGGAGAAGCAAAGGCAGGTGGTGTGGCCGGAAGGAAGATAGAATCGGCATCCTGGGCCTAGAAGTGCCAGTAAAGTAGACGAAAAGGTGTAAAACTAGGAAATCTTCAAGAGAGACAGGACAGGACCCTGGGCCTGAGAATGGGATGCTTCCAGCATCTAAGATTGAGGGAGTCGAAATTTCTGGGGATGTTCCAGCTACCTGGATGGATAAAGTAGGGTGACATGCAGGTCACTGGACATTAGCAGGTGAATCGGCCATCTGAGAGGCATCGGTGATGGGTCATCCATGTTAAGGCTGAGGTTGCCCCCAATGATGACAATGGGTGGAGGGCAGGGGAAGATACTGTCCCAGTTCTCATGTTATCTGACGAAAGAGAAAAGTGCCCACGAAATTGGTAAATGCTGGGGTGACGAGAGGTAGGTAGCACAGCCAGATGGTGCTTATCTGCAGGTGCAGAAGTCGAAATGGTGCACAACCTGTGATGCTGTGTGCATGGGGCTTGGAGGGATGAACAGGCGCCACCACACAGGCATGCAGGGCAAGCCTGCCCCTAGAGCACGTCACCGAGCGCGTCACCGAGCCCACAGCTTCCACTGTGGCAGAACCTGGGCACTGATGACAGAAGGGGGATTTGAGGAGCAGAGTTTCCGCAGAGCGACTTGAGAGGGAGAGGAGCCCAAAGGAGGGGGTTGGGAAGCAGCAGGCGTAGCACCTTGGGGTGGGAGAACTGGGGCTCCCTGATGGGGGGTCAGGGAGAGCTGGGGTGGGGGCCCAGTGGAGTCAGCGTGTGCCTGGGAGGCTCCCATGAGCCAGGGAGACATGTGCTTGTCCTGAGACCCAGTCAGCAAGCGGTGGCAAGTCAGTGCTTGGTGGTGAGCAGCGGGTGTCTCGTCCATCAGACTCCGGCTAGGGCTTAGGGACTCGGGCTCAGGACAGGGCTCCCGTGGGGCCCTCCTTCCCCAAGCTGGGCTGGCTCACCCTGGATCCAGAGAACGCCCCGACGCTGTGTCTGTGTGACTCGAACCTGCCTGCTGTCAATCCAAGCCTCTGCCAGGAGACTGGGTCTCCATCACATAATGGGTAAATGATTTTTCCCCTTAAATTAGGATTTGACAGAGTAATTGTAAAATTGGTATTTTGCTTAAAAATCCTTTCTTTGAGATCATAAAATGACATTAAAGAGAAAATTTCTCAGCAGAGACTTTTATAAGATGGAGCTTATTGAACTGTATTTAAACATATCGAATGTCTATAAATTATCACTAGGAAAAGGAAAAAAAGACAATTATTCTATTTTCAAAAGATTTCAGTGACTTTCACACAGCGACTTTCACGGCCCCATCAATTCAAATGGTGGCGATCGGATGACAGGTCTCTGAGGGTGAGGATCTCACTCTCAGGAAAGGAAGGGACCAGCCCACGGGGTGTGTGTTCCAGTCCCTGGGGATTGAGATTAAAAAACAACAGACTTCAAAAACCGCCACAGGACTCCTTGTTTCTCCAACTAGTGCACATGTGCCCAGACTGCGGACCCTGGTTTACTAATGTCTTGGTTCCTAAAGTGGAGTCTAGTGCATGACACTCCTGGCAAAGTGTTTGGTAAACTAAATCCAGTCTTCAAGTGGCTGAATTAGAATTCAGCACAAGAGGGTCCCTAGAGCAATTGCTGGGAAAAGCGTGATTGAGACTAGTGTGGTGGACAGAATGGCCTGTTTGCTGACGGCGATGCCGAAGGAGCAAGGGCCTCCCCCTTCCTCCACATCCCACTCCAGGTGGCCCAGGGAAGCAGCGGGGCCTGCGTCTAATTACTTTACTTCTCTAGGGCTGTGACTTTCCTCCCTGCGTCATGTCTTGAGACAGATCCATCCTCTACTCTTTTCCTCTGTCCCACTTGTTCACATGCTGGGCTCCTACCCTGCTGCATGGATGGATGGATGCGTGGAGAGAGGGAGGAAGGGAGGGAGGAAGGAAGGAAGAATGGAAGGGTGGGAAGGTGGGTGGATGGAAGGAAGGATGTGAGAAGAAAGGAAAGGAGAAACTTATTTCTGAAACCCTGTCACCTTAGCTTCAGTGCCTGTCTGCCGTACCCAGGGGAAGAGGCTCACACAGCCCTGGGAGGCCGTGGCCCCAGTTGAAGTGCCCACCATCTCCCCTCGGACTCAACCTGGAAAGATGAGGGTTCCTCGGTCTAGCGAGGTCCAGGCCGTGAAGGGAGAAACTCCTTCTCCCTTTTGCGTCTACCACAAGCCACCACATTGTCATCACCCTTGCTATACACCCTTTCCTCCAGACGCTGTAAATATTCGATTTAAGACCCACTAAAATGCTGAGCGAAGAATGAAGTCCCAGAACCTATGACTGCTTGGTGGTCTCGGCTGCCACCACAAAGGCACATAAAGGCTCACTCCCCTTCCCAGGTGTGCAGTGGGTAATGAGACAGGTTAGAAAGGCTGGGGACAGTGAGGTTCCAGAGTCCATTTCTCCCCCTCCTGCCCCGTCTGCTCACCTCCCCTTCCTCCCACTTGCCTCACTCCCCCAAGTCCCTCACCCAAACCCCTCGTTCAGAAAGGAAGGACCTCTGGTCTGGCCCTGTCGGGATCGAATACTCCCCGCCACGCCTGCCCAAAGGCGCCTCCACCTCCGGCGGCCAGACTTGTGCAAATGGCACCGGCAGTTCCACCTTCGCTGGCACGGATGAGGAAGTGACTGCGAGCCTGACAGTCTATCACCACCAGGGAGTGACAATTTAAAAAAGAAGAGATTTCAGTTATGAGTGTAAGTTTAAAAATGTAACTAAAAGCCTTCATCAAAGTTTAAAGAGCTTCTTGCGCTTTTAGCATTTGCTTATTCTGATTTATTGACAACGACACACCTAGGAACAGTCGTCTCTGCTGAGGCAGTGGAGTAATGGACTTTAGAGGGAGAGAGGAAGGGGGGAGGGAGGAAAAGAAGGTGCAGCCCGCAGAAGAGAGGCCGCTGATTACAGCCCACTAATTTGTTATGCACTCCGGCAAATCAGCGGTGATTCATATGACAAATAAGGAGAAAAAATTAACAGCTGTCATGTTGTGATGTGTTAATTTCCTGACAGTCTCTGCACTGAAGCCAATTACTGATTTAAGGGCAGGGAGAGAGGGCCCTGTTCAAGCTTCTAATTAGGCTTCCTCAAGACTAAAAGGATAAAAGCAAAAATAAGAGCAAGAGAACGAGGCAGGTAGCTGGGCTCCACAAAGCTCACATGCTTTTAAAGCCCCAGTTAAATAGCTTTAAGCTTAAGTGTGTTTAAGATAAGAATTTAGAAACATTTATTCACTTTTATCCCTGACCTGGTGGTTTAGGCTTTTGTGGCTGTAATTGGGAGTGGAGCAGGGCCCAGCGCTCTTGTTACCCTCTTCCTGCTCCAGTCCAGCCTCTCAGACTTAATCTGCTAATAATACCTCTATTTAGTTGTGTCAACAGCCATCACCGTGGAAGACAAAGGGTGGTGGGCACTCCACCAGCTTCCTACTCACCAATCGCGCAGAATTCCACCTACTTTGTGGCTGTGCCTTGATGGCACTGAATGTTCCTGCGGGGGCCCAAAAGAGGGGGCCCAGTGTGGGTGCTCCTGGGATCTTGGTGCTTCGACAGGAAGGTGACCTTCCCATAGACCAAAGGGAAGGAAGGAGATGTTGACTTGACCTTTGCTTCTTCCAAAATATTGTCTTGCCTGGCTCCAATAGTTTGTCATAAGCGTTGGTTCAGCTATAGAGAACGTGAGCAGCTCTACCTAGGGACCTGAAGGGCCTCTCACGGGAAGTTCTGGGGTGTTGGCTGGCGGGAGAGTCATCCTTGACCCTTCCAGACACACTTGGGCTTCAGCAAAGTTCCCTGGGGCAGAAGCTCCTCCTTGTCATTGTGGCCCATCTGAAACAAGGGACCTGAAGGGGCATGTGCCTCTAAGGGTGACCTCTTCTGATATTGCCTTCCAAGAAAAGCATTCCTTTTCAATGTGCCCTTTACTCTTTTCTAGGGCTTGCTTAAACCAAAGGCCCCTTGTAAACGTTATTTTTTAGTCCTCAGAAAACAGCAGCTCCAGGGACGGACGGCATGATTACACTGGGGCCTCTTCCCTGTGGCTTCCCTGGAAGGGCTTTCTCCCCAGGTAACAGCTGTATTTCCCAGTGTTCGTGGTTTGTTTCCTTGTAGGGGAGATGTGTTAGGATTCTTGGGCTGCTCACGACAGAAGAAAAGAAAGGAAAGAAAAGGAAAAAAAAGAAAAGAGAAAAGGGCGGGAAAGGGAAAGAAAGGCAGGAGGGAAGGGAGAGGGAAAAGCCAAACTTAAATGGCTAAAGTAAACAGGAAACTTTTGGGTCACAAACTGAAGAGTGTAAAAAGCTCTGTTTTTGAGGGGGTGGACAGTGGTGGTGGCTGGACACAGAGCCTCAGAGAGGGACCAGGGGCTTGGAATTACAGCCTCAGCCCTTGGCCCAACCTTCTTGTGTGGGCCACCTTTTCAGATGGGCTTCCCCTCTGGCAATGAGCAAGCACCCTGCAGGTCGGAGTTTGATTAAAAAGGGAGAAGCGGGCCTTTCCCCAGAGTTCCCGCGCCAGTCCTGAGTGCCCTGGTTGGCACGTGAGTCTGTTAGGGCACAAGCTGCGCTGGCTGGGTTAGGCGGGGGTCCCAGGCCCACCACAGAGCTGACGGACGAGTGCTCTCCAACACAGAGCGAGAGAAGGATGGATTTCCCCAGGAAGGAGGAATGAATGCCGGAGGGGCCACAAACGTGTCCCTGAGTGGACAAGTGGTCCCAGAAGGCAGGCTTTGCCGAGAGCTACATCAGTGTTGACGGTAGCTCGTTTCCTCATATTGGGGTATTTTTAAAGTGATGTTATATAACTTTTTAAAAGGAAGCAGGTAGGGGAGGAGGGGTGAGCAGGGGTGATGGGCACAACCCGTCAGCAGTTGTGCTTCCAGCCAGCTCCCACGTCTGTGGCACTGAGCCTGGAGTTCAGAGGCAGAGCAGGGCCTCCTTTATAGCACGGCTTTCTTTCCACAGAGATTTATCACGAGTCTGGGAGTAGATCCGGCCGCTAACCTGCAGGCACTGCCACGGCCCCTTGTGATGCAGAGCCGCTCAGAGACCTGTGCAGCCCCGGCTGAGGTCACGCCAACTCCGCGCCTGGGAGGGCTGCCTCCTGCTGCCTGTGCGTCTGGGTCCAGGGTAAATGCATCATTGCTACAGTTAAGGAACCACTCAGGCGTTGCCCAGCGAGGGGAAACAGGTCCCCAGGGCCCCGCTTCCTCCCGATGGCGCCCTCCTTTCAGGCAGGTGCTCTGATTAAAAGGCTTCAATAGTTTATTTCATTAGGAGTCACTGTAGGCAGTGCCTGAGACAACAAGGACCCTTCCACATCGATTTCGTTGGTGGCTGCAACCCTAAACTTGAAGGGACGGCTAAGAGGTAATTCACTCTCTATGCTTTGCTCAATCCTGACCCATTATCAATTGAGCTGAAATATGTCAGCACAGGGAGATACTGAGTAGTATTGTCCAGGAGGCTTTGGTGAGTGAGCAGCATTTACCTACCACGTGCTGTCCGACTGGCTTACGGTTTGTTCATTCCTGTAGTGCCCGTCGTCTCACCGTAACATTCTCCCAGAGAGCGCCACGCCCCCAGGGAGCGCCGTGCGGCCTGGAGGAGACCGGTGCCTGCAGTGTGGGCAGGTTTTACACCCGCCCGGGGGGGGGGGGGGGGTGTGCTCTGAGAAGCCCTTGGCCCACGTGGGAGACCTTGCCGGTTGTCTGGGGTTCCTTGGGTGGGAAGGGTAGCCAACCAACTGTCCTCTGAGAGGCGGCAGGCTAATTCTAACTGAAGACGAGGGTGTGGGAGACAGAGGTGGGATTGAAACAGAAGAGTGAGAAACGTAGCAGTGTCGCAAAGGCGGAGTCTGGCTTTGGGAAACCAGTAGTATCTTATCAGGCTGGAGAACTGGAGTGAGATGGGTCAGAATGAGGGAGAGGGTGAGCTGTGTGATTTGGGGCTGCTCACCCCAGACCATTTGCTAAGCGCGCCTGCCTGTGGCCTGGAGTTAGACACGCCGCCTCCCCTGGGCTTCCCGGCTCCTCCAGCAGGTCTGGGAACTTGAGGGACACCCTCTCTGTCCCCTTGCCTCACCTCCTCCTCTTCCTCACCCACCTCTGCGCTACCCCTGTGTTCTTCTGTCTACCTTGTCTCCCTCCTCCTCACTTTCTCCCTGCTCATCTCCCTTTTGCTGTGGGCACCTCTGACTATTTTTAACTTGGTGGACTTGAGTCACCACTCAGGGGTTGTAGGCGATTTGAGGAGGGTGGTGAGGAAAGCCCCCAAAGCAAACAAACCAAACCTAAACCAGCAGGTTACCCAAAGGGGCAAGGCAGAAGTAGGGAGTGGAGTCTGTCCCCCAGAGGCCGCCAGCTACTCCCTTCCCTGGGCCCCGACTTTCCGTCCACACCCGCTCGTGTCCTCATGTCATTGGCTTGTGAAGAAGACACTTCCATCATCGCAGGCTGGGCGACAGTATTGTGACCCAGGCAAAGTCCACGTGTGAAGGCCACTTTCTTTGGTCTGGGTTCCGCTTTTCCATCCACAGACTTTCCGGGTGGCTTGGTTCTGTCTCCCTCCAGAGGTGCCTGCAGACGGCTCCACGGGGAGCCGCTGCTGTGGTCAGGAGGCACGACTTTCTGGTATGAGTGCGGCCTCGTCAGCCCCCTCGCTCCCCGCTCTGCCGCGTGCCGTCAGTGCCGCTCGCTCTGGGAAGTGTTTGTATCAGGGACCAGCCTCAGATGCAGGGTGCTGTGTGGCTCCAGACTTTCGGATGCTGGAGTGGCAGGGGCTGAAAGACGCGTGGAGATAGTAGGTTTCCTGAGGGCATTCTCTGGGACATGAGGGAGCAGGGACAGGCCGGGCCGGGAACTGCAGGCCAGGCCTGTGTGTGGAGGGCAACACAGCGAGCGGCACCCACGCTATGGGGGCACAAGGCCCCTTTGTCTGTGCACCAGCACTTAGGGCCCCTCTCATCTCACGGAAGAGCAAACTGGGCCTCCCTGCACTTCTGGCAGCGCCTCCCCAAGGAGGCTGCAAGTGACCTAGTGGGTTTCAGTGCTGTGACAAAGGGAGGGGGCAGCTCAGAGAGCGGGAGTGTCTGAGCGGGTGCGCCGTCATTGCCCAAAAACACCCCGCGGACCCAGAGGAAACAGGTCCCGGCCTAGCACTGAAAGCACCTCCCCCTACCCCCCCAGCCTCCCCTGGAGCCCGTTAGGGCTCCACCGAAGGAAGGGCAGGGAAACTGTCACTGCACCTGGCTCTCACCGGGGCGCGCTCTGCCCTGGGCCACAGGGGCCCGCAGAGAGCCCGGAGAGCCTACGAAATGTGAGAAACAGTGTTTGTGTGAGAAACGGGCGCCCCTCCTGTGAAGGGGCATAGGTTTCATCAAATTGTCAAAGGCGATGGTGACCCCAAGGATTTTCGAATGTTTCCTTTCACTGCTTCTGAACCAGTCGCTCATGTCAGACAGAGCCAGCTCGAACCCTGGCTCTCGGGCTCACACAGTCACAGCAGGTTCTCCAGCCTCTGTGCACTGCATTCTCACAGACACAGAGAGGGACAGTGGCACTCCCTCTGAAAAGCACTGTTGGGGTGGAAGAAGGTGTGGCCATGCCTGGAGTATAGGGGATGGTTGAGCCCCAACTTGACCTCCACTGGAAAGCCCCTCCTCTCAGGATCATCTTCTTACCTGCAACCTGGGTGCAGTGGGCCCAGCCTCCCGGCCTCGGCCTCGTGGGGCTGCTATGCGGGTGACCAGAGAGAGAGCGAGCAGAGCAGGGCTGAGCCTCAGGCCTGGGGCGGGGACGGCCAGCCCTTCTGCACAGCCAGGTGTCTCTGAGCCAGCAGCTGGGTCGCCCAGCTCCCCCATTGCCAGACCGTCACCTTTTGTGAAGCCTCAAGGGCAGCAGGGGGAGGGGAGCACATTTTAATTTAACAGTGAGAATAATTCACGTGCTTATAATGAAATGCGACAAGCAGAACATAACAAGTAAATACACCACAAACTATGCTGCAAGCCTCTAAGGTAACAGAAAATAACTAGTTTTAGTTGCTTTTTAAAAAAATCTATTATAAGGAATGTCAAGAATTTGACAACAGAGTATTTAATAAAAAATACTATAATTTGTGTTTAAGCGATAGCAATAGATATTACATTTATTTTATTTCTATCCAAGGAGACAGGTTTGGGATTTCTTACAGGAATTAGGAAATAGAAACTGAGAGGTTTAATGGGCATGGGATGAGCAGGCCATGGGCCGGGCTCCCCGGGGCTGGCACAGGGATGGGGTCACGTGCCCCGCCTGGGCCAGCCTCCGTGGGGAACTGAGGGAAATACAGCCTCACAATCCAGGAAAAATACCCTGGGGTGGCAGGGAGCCGCGCAGGGCACCTTCTTACATGGTTCCTGCAGGTGCCCCAGGGCCTTGGTCCCTCTAGAGGAGGGACCCGGAACACGTTCAGAGGACAAATGAACTCTTGAAAAAGCCTCTTTCGTGCGCCTGGAGTGATGCACAGAGTGGTTGGCGCTTCGTCACGTCACCGGGACAGTGAGACAGCAGCAGCAGCAGCGTAAATGCCCATCAGGAGGGAGGCAAGAATGCGATGGGGTCTCCCTCAGAGAGGGCCACGCAGCCCCGCCCCGCCCACACACGGGTGGGCCAGACCTCCGGAACGCCGCCGCCATGGGCAGAGCAAAGGCCTGTGTCAGGCCCTTGCCTGTGCCCCTGAGCACGTGTAGATGTGCGCCTGTGAGTGTGTGCCGCTCTGTGTGTGCATGCGCACCGCATGTGCTTGTGAGAATGTGTCGTGTGTGCACATGTGTGTAAAGCATGTGTCTACACACATGTCCAGATGTGGACCAGAAGGACACGTGGCAAAGTCACGAAGCGGCTCCTTGGGAAAGAGAGTGCGGCCTCAGGGGCCTCAGTGGCTCCGCCAGCCCGTGGACAGCGTCCAGCGCTGTTAATGTCTGTGGGGAATGTGGCAAGTGTCAGTATTTGTTACTTCTGGATGTTGAGGATTTAGGTATTTGCCTATTCCCTGAACTTTTTGTGTTTTTCCTCCCCCCAAAATAAAAAAGACAATGGTGAGCAAGTGTGGAGACCTGAGATAGCAGTGTAATTACAGGAGGGCTCACAGGGTTGGTGGCCTGGGCAGGCCCAGGGCACTGTCTGGTCTTGACCTCATCTTAGCAGTCAGGAAGGTTAGATTTGAACATCCCAGGGTCTTGCTGGCTCTGACATCCCACCTGTGTTAATCGGCTCAGAAGCCCTATTTGAGCTTAGGAGGGAGGAGGCCAAGGAGAGCCAACAGGAGCCGTGCTGGATTTGAAGGCTCAGGAGGACTGGACAGGGCGAGGAGGGTGGGTTGTTTGACAGGGATGAAGGGGCAGCTTTGGGAGGTGGGGAAGAAGCCCAGGCTATGGGGACAGGCCCACATGGCACAGTCGGTGCTGGTCATTGGGTCGCTGGGCAGCAAGACGAGGCACTGCTGGGTCCCTATCAACATGTGGTCTGCTGGCCGGGAAAAGTCCCAGCTCTGGGGGCCCCACCCTGAGCGGAAACCACTGCTCACGTCTGGCCGACACCACTGCTGTGAACGCCAGCCCAGTGGCCAGGCTTTTTGAGTTTCCAAGGGAGACTACAGTCCCTCCTTTATATGAAACTTCTTGTTTCTAGGCGTTCGCTCAGCCTATATTTTAAACTGTGCTGGGCCTTCAGAAAGGAGTACAGATACTTAAGCTGGAAGAACCTCACGGGAAGACCTGCGTGGTCCCATCCTTGCTGCACTCAGCAGCTTGCTGTCGGCCACCTAAACTTATGCAAGTCCGTCAACTTCTCTGAGTTCTGGTTTCCTGAGATGTTGAATGGGAGTCCATGGCCCCAGTCCCTTGGCAGTTGGGAAGGTCAGACAGCATACAGAAGCCTGAGAATGCACCCTGGAAGCTGTGACTCCTTTATACCCCAGAGCACTAATGCTGCCATCCGTGTGGGGCACCGTGGGTTTCTAACTCTCAGGACAGTGGTCCTAAGAGTTCCGCTTGTGCGCCAGGCAGGCTCTTCAAGAGGCTGTTTGGTGTGTGATCAGACGGGGGCCCATGTCCTGCCCACGCCAGGGGCCATCGCCATGTGGTGGCAACGAGGAAGGAGCACCCCTCCCCCCACCTCCCCGTGCCTCTGCCCAGCAGCCCTACTGAGACCTGCTGTAGCTATAGCTGCTCTCACTGGGCTGAGGTTGCACCGCAGAAGACGGAACAACAGTTGCCTCTGAAGGAGGCTGCAGTGGTGAGAGGCCTGGAAATGTGCTGCTCAAGAGGCACTCTGGGGGCCCTTTGGGGAGAAGACAATTGCTGCGCTCCGGTGTTTGAAGGGAATGTGCGTGCGGGTGTGGGGACCCTTGCGTAGTCCCCATCAGAGTTGCTCAATGGACAGCTTCCGTGTGTCGGAGGTGTTCACGCCAAGGCTAGTGGCTCTTTGAGAGGCATCAGCTCCCATCCGGCATGTGACTTTATCACCTGCTGCGTGGAAAGGCTGCTTTCAGTCCAGGCTCCTAGGAGGCTCCAGCAACCAAGCACCATATACATCCCTGAAATCAAGGCCAGGGGCCTGCTCTGAGCCCCGTGGGCTGGCTGACTCTCTGCAGGACGGAACCAAACACACACAAGGATGCTGCGCATCCCCCTGCCCCACACTCTGCCCGGGTACCGCCCTGGCACAGCCGGAGCGACTAATAACCTCAGCACCGGGATGAGAGGCCCTGGCAGGTTTCTCCTGTTCTCCATTTGCCTTCCCAGTGCCTGTGAATAAATTAATCCCCTAATACATAATTAACTCGAAGTTGAAAGGTGAAGTCAAACTTAACCAATTTGCCGTTCTGGAGCTGGTTGAGTTTGGATCATGTGATTTTAATTCTTTCCGTATGACCAGGTGATGGGGAAGGCGGAAGGGGGAGAGGAAAGCGCACAGATTAATTTTGTTCCTTAACCTCCCTAACGCGCCTGCTTGCTTGCATCGTGTTGCAGACAGCAGATCATCACATGATTTATGGGACTGACCGCTGCCTGCATCTCTCAGGCTAATGACACACACGCTGGAGTCATTGATTTGTATGAGGAGCCCCCACTCTTCATTTATCACAATTTAATGTAAGAGTTTGCAATGCAGAGAAAAAATTCACATGGGAAACATGGGCCCATAGGCCCAGCCGCCAACCAGTTATGAATCATTTGCTGCCTTTTAATATATAGACTGTTCTATTCTGGAAAATGCCCCATAAGGTCATGTTCTTCTCCCGAACATCCTGACAATTAAAGTCCCCAAGAAGCTGTTTTAAGATGCATGACCCACCAGCACCTTTGTTAGCTCACGTGCTCTTGTAATGCCTGCCATCGATTTGCGTCTGAACTCTCCGGAACCCTCAGAAGCCATAACCCGCACAAGTTTCCGAGGGCAGCGCTGTACAACCCAAGGGTAGGATGCCTGTCAGCCAGGCCGTGTGTGGGCGTGGGGCGGCCCCTTCCTTGCACAAAACCCTGTGGGCAAGCCCACAGGTCCTTGTGCCCCCAAGGGCCAAACCACCCACCAAAATTAACAGCATTTGAAAGTAGAGCATTTAATTTCTGGTTATAAAAAGTGGTCATAAATTAATAACTTGAATGATTCAGAAAAGGAACAAAGGTCTGATGGCCACACTTCTGAGGGAGCCCTGCCTTTCTCAGACTGCAGAGCTGGGAGGACGCGCTGGGAGGACACCCACAGCCTCCGGACCGTCCGCTCGTCTTCGTGGACGGACGTGTGGGTTCCATGTTTCAGGAAGAAAAACAAGCACTTTACTTAAAACACACATGGACATGTCATATAGTAAAATGGAAAATACAGTTTTTCCAGGATAAAGTGTATGCCCTTGAATAAATATGCTCATGCAAGGAACTTGACTGTGTTTCAAAGCAACAAGATTGTTCTGCAAAGCACAGGTAGGGTCCCACCTGTCAACAGCTATGACCCTGGCACTTTCTTGCCACTGCCTTCATGCCAAAGGCCAGTCTCCAGGCACCTGAACCTAGGTGGGCTACTTGGGTTCAAACCAATGGCAACTGCTGCCTGTCCCTTAGGCTGGTGGCTCTACACAGCCATGTCGGTTGGCCCTCCTGTGGACTCCAGGAGGTCAGCGCAGTGGCCACCATCTCACATGAGGAAGCAGCTTCACAACTCTGGGTCATAAAACAAGTTTCACTAAAATAATTCAAATTATGAGGAGTATGTTCTCTGACCACAATGGAATTACTAGACATTAGTAGCAGAAAGGTATCTGGAAAATCCAAAAACATTTGCATATTAAATAGCATGGTCCTAAATAACCAGTGGGTCAAGGAAAAATCATAAGAGGTATAAGAAAACACTATGGTCTGAGAATAGTATGAATGAAAAGAAAACACAGTGGTTCCTTTTTATCGGCAGTTTTGCCTTCTGATGTTTCAGTTACCAGTAATCTGAAAATATTAAGTGGAAAATTCCAGAAACAAACAATTCATACAATTTAAGTTGTGCACCATTGTCAGTAGCATGATGACATCTCTTGCCACCCCATTTTGCCCGGCTGAGGACGTGATGCCCTCTGTCCAGCGTCTGCGTGCTGCGTGAGCTCCCGTCTGTGTTAATCACCCGGGGGCTGCCTCTGTTGTCCGGCTGGTTAGCAGAGAGAGGGAGCCCACACTCACGTAACTTTTATTACAGTCTACCGTTATAATTGTTCCATTGATATTTTATTATTGTTGTTTTAATCTCTTACTGTGCCTGACTCACAAATTAAACTATCGTAGGCCGGTGTGTATAGGGAAAAGTAGTCTACATAGAGCTAGGTAGAATTCTTCCGGTTTACACTGGGGGTCTTGAACACGCTTCCTGTGAATAAGGGGAGATGACTGCACACCAAAATATGCGGGTTACAGCGAGCACAGCGATGAAGGGCAACGGATGGCACAAAATGTTTGTATTTGAAAAGAAGGCCTTAAATCAATGATTTAATCCTCACTTGAAGAAATTAGAAAAAGAAGAGCAACTGAAACCCAAAGTAAGCAGTAATAAAAATCAGACATTAATAAAATTGCATCAGACAGACAATTGAGGAAATCTGCAAAGACAAAATGAGGATCTTTAAAGAATCAGTAAAATTGATAAAGCTCTAGGTAGACTGATCAATCAATAAATAAAGAGCTACACTTAAATTACTAATATCAGGAATGAAAGAAGGAATATATCCTACAGGTATTGAGAAGAGAATAAGGGGATATATGAATAACTTTGTGTCAGTAAGTTCAACAACTTATGTGAAATCGACAAAGTCCTTCAACAATACAAACTACCAAAGCTCATTCAAGAAGAAATAGATAACCTGAATAGCCCTATATCTATTAAAATAATTGAATTCATAATTAAAAAACTTCTGACCATGAAAACCTCATGCCTGAGTGATTTTAATGGTGAACTCTACCATCCATTTGTGGGCTAAGCTGTGTAAGTCCTGCCCAGACACTCGTGAAAATACAAGAGGAAGAACATGTCCCAACTCATTTTATGTGACCAGCGTGGACCTGACATCGAAGCCAGACAAAGACATTACCATAAGATAGAACTATACATCAATCCACCTCATAAATAGGCACGCAAACA
The DNA here is from genome assembly GCF_022682495.2 of Desmodus rotundus. Classification (NCBI taxonomy): domain Eukaryota; kingdom Metazoa; phylum Chordata; class Mammalia; order Chiroptera; family Phyllostomidae; genus Desmodus; species Desmodus rotundus. Next base: position 800,195 of record NC_071398.1, read on the forward strand.
TCTTTAACAAAATTTGTGCAAAATAAATTCAGCAAAATTCAGATTTGTACTATAGGCCCCATTAGTACGGTAAGTCAAGGAAAAGAAAGAAAAGGTGAAGATGGTGGCACAGGCAGACACGGCTCACCTTTTTTGCACAACTACATCAAAATTATAACTAAAATATAGAACAACCATCACTCAGAACCATCCGAAATTGAGTTGAATGGAAGTCTGACAACTATAGAATTACAGAAACCACATCCATCCAGACTGGTAGGAGGGGTGCAGACACAGAACAGGCTGGTTCCACACCCACATGTGGTGGATAACAATTCAGGAGGGATATCTTGGGGGTGAGGAGTCCTAGCCCCACACCAGGCCCCCCCAGCCCAGGGTTCCAGTGCCAGAAAGATAAGTCCCCACAACTTCTGGATGCAAAACCCAGCAGGGATTGCGTCAGTGGAAGAAACTTCTGGAGCCTAAGCAGTTCCTCTTAAAGAACCCACAAATGGACCCACCTACTCAGAATCACTCCCTCTGAGTTCCGGCATGGGGATAGCAGAGGCACCAGTGGCATACAGGGAGAAACTGAAGTGTCTGGCATCAAGGTGAGCTGAGGTCATTGTCCCTTTGCTGAACACCCCCCACCCCCACCCCCACACAGGCACTGAGCTGCAGAGCTGGCAAGCTGGTGCCATATCTGAGGTTCCAACAACCTGGCTAACACTGTTTGACCTGCCTTGGAGATCCCCAGAGACTCTGCCCCACCCAGCTTACCCACCCAAGCTGCTTTTCCATATGAATGGCTGGTCTTGGCTCATGCTGCACTCTGTCCTAAATCCCCTCAAACGAGCAACAGCTGGCCTCAGTGGCCCCAGGCCCAGCTCTACTAGCAGCATCCAGCGTAGAGTTACAGCTTGGCTTTGCATGGGAATCCCCAAGCCCAGCGCAAGTAGCAGTCATCTCAGATTGCTTTATACCTCAGGCAGAGTGGCCCTGGGCAAAACACAGGTGGGGGCCTCTCTTGGCCTGCACCACCTGGGAAACCCCAGGGCCAGCACACCAGTGGACAGCTACAGACCACGTCAGAGCACCACCACCATGCCCCTGCACAGCTGATCCTCCACAGGGGCAGAGGGTGGTGGTCCATGGTCACAACCAGTCCCTGTTGCTGACTGGCCTCGGTAAATCCCTCCCATTGACCTGCCAACAGCAACCAAGACTCAACTACAAGAGGAGGGTGTACTCAGCCCACATGAAGGGCGCACCTCGAGTACCCAGTCTGGGTGATAGGGGAGGCTGTGCCACTGGACCCTACAGGACACCTACTACATTAGGGCACACTACCAAGACACGGAGTCTTATTGAAATAAAGAAAGAACAATTCACAGGGAAACAACAGTAGAGTGGATTAAGCTGAGAATCGAATCAATGATTTGAAACATAAGGAACCAAAAACAACCAACCAGAACAAGAAGAAGAAAAAATAATCCAAAAAAATGAGGATAGTATAAGCAGCCTCTGGGACAACTTCAAGAGGTACAACATTAGAATCATAGAGGCGCCAGAAAGAGAAGAGAAAGAGCAAGAAAATTGGAAATCTATTTGAAAAAATAATGAAAGAAAATTTCCCTAATTTGGTGAGGAATTAGACATGCAAGTCCAAGAAGCACAGAGAGTCCCAAACAAGATGGATGCGAAGAGGCTCATGCCAAGACACATCATAATTAAAATCCCAAAGGTTAAATAAAGAGAATCTTAAAAGCAGCAAGAAATAAGAAGTCAGTTGCCTACAGGAGAGTTCCCATTAGACCGTCAGCTGATTTCTCAAAAGAAACTGTGTAGGCTAGAAGGGATTGGCAAGAAATATTCAAAGTCATGAAAAGCAGGGACCTATAGCCAAAGCTATCTACCCAGCAAAGCTATTATCATTTACAACTGAAGTACAGATAAAGAGCTTCCCAGACAAGAAAAATACTAAAGGAGTTCATCATTACTAAACCATTATTATATGAAATGTTAAAGGGATTTATTTAAGAAAACAAAGAAGATCTAAACTATTAACACTAAAATGGCAAAAATATGTATCTACCAACAATTGAATCTAAAAACAGATGAAGCAAACGAGAAGAACAGAGGCAGAATCATGGATACGGAGAGCATTTTAACGGTTGCCAGATGGGAGGGGAGGTGTAGAAGAATGGGTGAGAAGGTGAGGAGACTAAGAAGTACAAATAGATAGTCACAGAATAGCCACAGGGATGTAAAGCACACATAGGAAACGGAGCAGCCAAAGAACTTACACACATGACCTGTGGCCGTGAACAATGGGGGGCATTGCCTGAGGGAGTGGGGGGCTGGGTGGAGGGGGGAAGAGGGGGAAAAATCAGGAAAACTGTGATAGCATAATCAGTGAAATATAATTTAAATAATAAAAAATTAAGAAGAAATAAAAGGCTTATAAGATTATATAATCTATAAAGGAAATTTAAGGAATCCCTAAAATAAGATAGAATTAATAAATGAGTTTAGCAATGTAGCAGGAAATAAGATCTATATATAGAAATAGTGACAGCATTAATAAAGCAAAATGTTACAAATATTATTTATAGTAATAATGGTATCAACAGTAGAAATTAGGAATACAATGAACTGTACAAAGCATATGCACCAAGCACTGCGAGTTATTGCTGAGATAAAGCAGGAAAAACATATAGAAATTGAGCGCTGTACCATGTTTAAGGATTGTAAAACTTAATGTTAATATTTCACTTTTCCTCAAATTGACCTATAGAGTGGATAGAATTCGAGTAAAGATCCCTGAAAACTTAATGTAAAAATTAAGAAGCTGAGTCTAAAGTGTATGTGGAAATGCAAAAGTAAAAGTAACTTTAAAAGAAAAATCAAGTTGCAGAACTTCACTACATCTTAAGACAGTCACCAAGCCAATACGGCTTTGCTGGGCACATGTGGGTCGATGGGACGGGAGAGAGCGCTGCGAAGCGGAGCTGCGAGCATGTGGTCGGCGGAGTTCTGATGACGATGCCACGGTGGTTCAGTGGAGGGAAGAATCTTCACAGCAAGTCTGCTGAAATGCCCATATATCCACATGGAAAATATGAACTTCATCTCTAACCTCACGCTATACACAAAACTGACACTTCTGGAAGGAAATAGAAAAGAAAATCTCTGTGACCTTGGACTAGGCAGAGATTTCTCAAGTAAGACACAAAAATCACATAAGAAAAAAATGATATACTGGACTTATCCAAAATAAGAACTTTTACTCCTTGAAAGGCACAGTTAAGAAAATGGAAAGACAAGCCCTAGGCTGGGAAAAAATCGCTAAATATGTCAAAAAAGGACTTGTATTCAGAATATATAAGAACTGGTACCAGTCAAATATCAGAAGACAAGCAACCTGATTTAAACCTGGGCGAAACATTTGAAAACCCTTCACCAACAAAGTTACATGGCTGTCAGATACTTGGCACATGGGCAGATACACAACATAATCGGTCTTCAGTGAGACACCAGCGTCCCACGTGAGGTACTACCGCGTGCGCACCAGAGTGGTGACGTGAGACCGACAGCACCGAACGTTAGGTGGGCAGCTGGAGCTCACCCGCAGCCGCCTTGGAAACTAGGCAGTGCCATCTAAAATTAGCACTCGTCTGCCGTATGGCCCAACAAGCCCACTCCTAGGCGCTCCCTGAAGGTCAGAGAGAGCACGGGGCGAGACGAAGACTTGTACCTAAGTGCTCATCGCAGCTTTATTCATAATGGCCTCCCACTGGAAACCACTTAAATGTCCACAACTGGGACAAAAAAACTGAGCCATCCGCGCAGTGGAATGCCACTCTGCCGTAAGAAATAACAAACACGGAAGCTTTATGCTGAGCAAAACCAGCCAGGTAGGAAGGAGCATGTACTGTGACCTGCTGTACGTGAAACTCTGGAAGAGGCGATAGGCAAGGGACAGAGGGACCAGTGACAGAGGGATGCCGGGGCTGCAGGAGGGGTAAGGAGACAGGACGTAGGGACGTCAAGGAATGTGGGGGCCGACGGAAGTGTCCTCAGTCCTGATTGTGGTGGTACTTTCACAACTATGTACATTTTCTAAAACTCAGCAGATGGCTGGCACACTCAGAGCAAGTCACACTGCCTGTGAATTTTACCTCAATGATGATGATTAAGAACAGAAGCCCAGTGGACAGCAGGGCAGCTGTGGGGCTTAGGAAGCGGACTTTGGCCAAGGGCCTCCTGAGCCTCTGTGTAAGCTTGTTTGCTGTGAAGTGTATTGGAGACCAGCTTTAAGGAAAGCCGTCTCCGGCAGAGGGCGGGTCTTAGGTGACTCCAGGCCACGGAACCACCACTGGGCTTTTCCAGATGAGCTGGGTTTTGTCTCTGCTCTGGTCTTAAAGACCGTGTGTGAGCTGGCAAGTACCTGGGCTTTCCCGAGCCCATGCTGTGTGCCCTCGCCTGCACAGTGGACACTAGATGCCCTGTCCAACTCACAACTGTCATGCCAACCAACCAAGTTACCAAGTGGCTAAAGAGCTATCTCAGCTTTAAAGCGCGGCACACGTGAAAGGAGAACTGGGAGGCTACTGCTGAAGACGACAAGGTGGATCTCAGGTTCCAAGCCAGTGCGCACAACTCTAAAATCGCTGCTGGCCTCGAACAGGAAGGGCAATGGAATCTTGTTCCCTCACTGGGTGTTTTGACCACTTAACTTGGGGCTTCAGTGGGTTTGTTTAGGTTTGAGATGTGTTGCCTGCAACTCTCAAGATCAAAGTGAACAAAGCTGTTTTGTGAGGAGGCCCTTATGGGCCAAAGCAGATAATGTCATTATCCTATAAACAGGTGATAATGGCAGAGTCTGGCTCATCTCGGACTAATCCAGTTCTAATCCCTTCAAGGGTCTGGAAAGATGTCAGGGAATAAAAGGCCACTGCCACTTAGCAAGCTGGATCGTGTGAGTGGATTTGTCACCCGTCAGCCCTGAGCATCTGTCTGGTTGTCCAGACATGACAGGCATGGGGGTGGGGGTGAGGGAGAAAGTGCTTTCTCTTCATGTGACGGGGGAAGTCATATTCCCTCCTGTTCCTTGGGACCTGAGCTTGAAAGAAGACGGCTGACAGCACCCACAACAATTACAGCAAGAGAGTTACTAACAAATGCTGAACCCAGGGCTCAGTTTCCTGTTCTTACCCGTTTCCAGTGAGTGAACAGAGGCCACCGTCTCCCACAGGCTGTGGGGCACTGGGTACTTCTTGTCTCTGAGTTTCAGTTAGTGCTGCGTTCAATGGAGTTATATAAAGTGTAAGGAGAGATTAAATGTGACCATGGATGTCACATGCCTTGGAAAGCCTACAGCTCTTATGAAATCACTCAAAAAAAAAAAGTTAGCTTCCACCCCTTCCCTGTACCCCTGTGGCAGGCAGTTCGGCACCCTTCAGATGATGTGTGTGGGTCTCCAAAACATCCAAGTAGTGGTCACATGACTAGAACTGTCCTTTCTGCTGTCTGGACATGGTCGAGACTGCTGCCAATGAGCTTACGCACATAGCACAGCCTCCACCCAGGCTGGGACCCCTGTGTGCACAGGCGCAGCCACCAGTGCTGATGGCACAGCCGGCAAGGGAAGACGGTCGCGCATCTTGGGCAGCAAGGTGTGGCTGCCCGAGAGACCTGGGGTCCCACCCTGCGTTCTGGTTTGGGAGCCCTCTGGGATGACACCCTCCGGAGGGAGTCGTGCAGTCTTTAAAGCCAGGATTACGAGGTGGTTGCTACTCGGCGGCAGCAGGAGAGCACTGGGGGATGAAAGGAAAGCTCACTTTATCCCCTTCTGACGGGGCCATCAGCTGTGCTCAGAGCGGAGATGAAGCGGCACGGGGTGGGCTGCCAGGTCGCATGGGAAGGCTGGAAAGCAGGCCCTTGGCCCCGCCGGGCCCCAGCCTGGCCGCCCTGGTCTGCCACCCCGACTCCGGTTTCCGACTCCGGTTTCACCGTGTGCAGGGCTCGCCAGCACCAGAGGATGAACACCATCTCAGTTAGCAGCCCACCTTCGGGGCGCCCCTGGGCCGGCGGTTCCAGCGGAATGGTCCACACTGTCATCAGGTCCTAATCAGCTAACGATGGCTGAAAATGAGTGCGGCCCATCCCGGTAATCTCGAAGGAAGGGCATTTTTCTCTTTTAATGCCCCTCTCCCTCCTCCCCTCTTCCTCTCAGGGCACAGGGCCGTAAATTAGTGTCACCGCCGTTCCTACAGCGGTGCTGCCGCGGCAAGCATTCAACTGCAGTCCCGGAATATTTTACCTCAGCATTTATTTGTCCATAAAATAAAGCAGGATTTATGGGCTGACTCTCCAGTTTGAGGGCTGCACGGACAGCAGCCGGGGCACATCCTCATCTCCTCCACAGGCAGAGAGACAGGGATGCTCCCGGGAGTGAGGGAGCCCCGTGCGCACGTGCCTGGGGCCTGGCCGGGAGAGTCCCCAAAGGACCCATGGACCGTACCTGCTGGGAAGGCTTCCGTTTAGAGGACTGTGTGGCTTTGAGATGTGGAGTCGGGGGCCTTTTGAGGGAGGGTGCAGACAAATAGCTGGCGCCCTGGAGCTGGGTGCTGCTCACTCCAGGACCCAGAATTGTCTCTGCCTTTCCCTGCAACCTGCTTAGAGGAAAGCGGACTGCCGAGGCCACAGCGCCCGGGGAACCGAGGCGGTGCCAGCAGAACACAGACGTGGGCTTCCTCAACGCCCGCCTGCGTGCACGAAACTCCACCTCTGAGGGCCCGCTCCGAAATTATAATTCATTGGCTCTGAAGCCAATCATTTTCTATTTTGACTGCTGGCTTAGGAATATTCATATTTTCCACTGCATTTAAATTTTCCTGTGCCATTAAAATCTCCGAGCTCTATAATTAGGTCTCTCCTGATAGATATGGATGAGGTGTCTGTTCTGGGGAGAGCGTGCAGGGGCCTCTGGGAAGCAGGGGATTTGCCAAGAGGGCTTCCCCTCAGCACTGCTCTCATCCCATTGCTTCCTGTCCAACTGGAACCTTCCAGCCAGCCCCCCCTCCACCCAGACCCAGACCGGGCTCTCTGAGGACGGGTTATACCCCTGCCCATGGCCCCTCCCCTCCCGTGCTGGCTGGGGCCCACGGCCACTAGAGTGTTTACTCACTTAAACATGATTTGCATTCTGAAAGCCGTCCTCCTGACTTGGATGACGCTTATGAAATAAGGTCCCTCCGGTTACAGCAGCCAAAACAGATGTGGCAGCCACCCCACACGTGTGTACAAAACTGTGCTCCTGCTTAAAAATAAATAAATAAACACATAGATAGAAATCTTCTCCAGAGGTAAATATTATTCTGTGAAATGAAATACAACGCATCAGCCCTTCCGGCCTTGTCCTTGTGAAAACACCGCCCCGTAGCTGGCCTGCGAACCCCACCTGGCCCCGTTCCCTTGACCACCTGCTCTCTGTGAATCTGGAAAGTCACCAAGCCTCATGTCCTGGCCACATCTTACCAGTCAGGTTTCTGCTGAGATCAACCAAAATATTGGGTAATGAAGATGGAAAACCAATAAAGAACGGGAGGAAGTAAAGAATTGCTTAGAGTGAATTCTGTACGTAATTACTTGCGTTTTTGCTAACTACTGTATAAACAACACTTTTAACAAGGCAAATTGGAGTCTTGAAGACAATTCTGCCTAGGGATAGAGCTTCAATTTATTACACGAGAGTAACTGAGAACTTTGCTTCTGCTGCGTTGCAGTCAATTTCCAATGTGTGATTAATCATAGGAGTGCAGGGCTGCCAATAAAGACCCAAACTCCCAAACTGCAATGGTGCCCTCACTTGGCGTGGCCTTCCCAGCGAGCTGAGCTGAGGGCCTGCCCGGGTACGCCAGGATCGATGCCCTGGGGCCTGCATCGGACTGACTCTGCTCTCAGAGGGTTTTATTTTGCGCATCCACAAAAACTCAAACAGTCAGATCCCAGGTTTCGCTACCCGGCACACGGGCTGTCCCAGGGGCCGCGGTGTGCTGCGATCTCAACACTTGTTGACCAAAAGTGTGGCCTCTCCAAAAAAGTAAAAACTAAACAAACAAATGTATCAAAATAACGCAATTTGACCAATTATGCTTTCATTTAAAACTAAGACATTTGAGGAGAAAGATGAAAAATGCCCTCCGAACTTGACCCTCTGCTGTACCCACTGTGTCAGAGTATGTTGTGTTTTCCCCGGCGGGTTTGGGGTCCCCACTTCCTACGTGTGGTTTCTGGTGAGCAGCTGACACACGGCACGGGCATGCCGGCAGTGGCTTTTGTGATGACAGGGTGTGCACGCTGCTCGTTGGGTAGTCACCCCTGCAGACACGTGTCCCTAATGGTGGGCACGGGTGGCCCAACACTTCGGCACGGGCAACCACAACAACACGAGCAGTGTCTGCACGGAGCCGTAAAATGAGGCGGCGCCTGCTAATGAGTCGACTCGCAGCCGAGGGCCCCGGCTGTTCCCCACTCAGCAGGCTCGGCTCTCTTTGAAAGAAGCCCTTCCCCTGAAGGAGGTGTTCTCTCCCCCCGGAACCCCCACACAGGGATGAGAGCCACCCTCTGATTAGGACAGCTTGACCGACTCGACCTCACCTAAAAATAAACGGGGGGGCCTCTCCTGGTCCGGGGGTATATATGGATTTCCTGCTGACATTAGATTCTCTGAACTGAATGTCACTCGCAGGGAACAGTTTAAAAAAACCACGATGCTCGGCTGTTACCATTATTAGAAGGGCAAGAGGAGTGAAATATCATGGTTACCATTAGGAAACCCGGGAGAACATATTTGTACATCATCTTGGGGCAAATACAGGCGTCATGTGTTACCAATGGTTAGGCAAGAACGTGGTAATACATCGTCCCCTTCCGGCCTCCGTGCAGCTTGGCGCAGGGTAGAAATGATGAGCACCACACGCCAGCAGTCAGAGCACACAGCCCAGGGCAGGGGCCACAGGGCCACCCCGGGACCTGTGTCACAGAGAGCGGTTGAGCGTTGGAGGGACAGAGCAGCAGGGAGGTGGCAGCCACAGGCTGGGCCAAGGGATTGTAAAGCCAGGCCATGCGGAGTAGGAAGAATGCAAGGTCCCCTCCTCGCGCAGGGTGCTGGGTAGGGTGGGTGCCGGGATCCTGTCGGAGGCAGGCGCCCCAGACTCCCCAGGAAGAACCTGCTCGCGGCCCTCTTCTCAGACCACGGTGTGTGTCGGAAACGGCAGAGCAGGTTTGGGAAGAGCCTGTCGTCTGTGCCTGACCAGTCTGCCTTCTCTTCAGCCCTTAGTTCATGCTTCTGCAAAAGAAAGGGGTTTCATGTTATTTGTTTTATCATCAAAACCCCGTTGAGAATGTGATGAAAATGGAAGCACACACATGCTCACAACAGTCCACGTCTGTGCTGTGGGCGCACAGTGAACTCTGAATTCACCCCCCAGTGCCGGGAGGGCCTGGATCTCAAGTTTAAAGCTTTCAGTCCATATCGTGGAAAGGGGGCTTTCCAGGTTCTGGATTCCAGGGCCCCCCGTTCCCAGGAGCACCCATAGGGCCCTCTGCTGGGCGCACAGCCTGGCCTGGGTTCTTTAGAGCATTGGGTCAGCAGCCCTCGGGGAGAAGAGAGGGATCTCCCGTGATCAAGGCATAGAGCCTCGGCCAGCAGGCCCACGGGGCTGGGCTGCTCATGACTCCCAGCACCCTCTCTGCAGCTGGCAGCTGGTCAGAGCAGAAACTTCCAAGGTCCCGAAGGGCCCTGGAGCCCAGGGCAGCACTCTGCATTTCTGTGAGAAATGACAGTATCTGCCATTTTTCGAAGAGAACATTTTTTGAAGGCCCTGGGCTCCGGGGTGCTGCGGCTCTGACTGTCCAGCAAGGCGTCACCTCTCAGACTCCGGGTGGTCATGGGGTTTTCCTCACCCTGAAGGAGCAGCACTGTCTCTGGCCAGGGGGCCATGGGGAGTTGGAGGCCTTTACCTTCTGGGGCTCACTGGGTCAGCTGGAGGGAGGGCAGAGGTGCCTGTGAGTCTTGCTCTCCGCCCCCTGTGGCCTCCTGAGACCCTGTGAGTGAGGAGAGTCTGATGACAGAAGCTCAGACCGGGGGGCTCCCTCCCCAGGGTTACACTCTGTAAGGGACTCCCTTTGTCCCTGAAGGGAGGTCATACTCATGATGGCATTTTGGGCAACTTGGCAGGAAGTGAAGAAAGAAGGTACTTTGGGAAAGAAGTTCCTTCAGTTCAGACCAAGCCTGAGACGTGTCACCATAGGAAAACCAGCTGCTCAAGGTTCTGTCTCTTCTGAACCCTGAGTAGGGGTGACGAGGCCCCGGGGTGGGGGGCTTGCAGCATCTTTCCATGTGGCCTTGCCCCTGCCCAGCCCCGACCTTGTGTGAGAGTCAGTGTGCTGGTTGGTGGCTCCGGCATGGCGGTCGGTGTCTTTATTTCCAGGATGGAGCTCATCGCCGCCTGTGTCTTTTTCGACCCCCTTTGTCAGCCTGTGAGCACCTGTTATTTCTCTCAAAGACAAGCAGACTCTCCAGCCCCTCCCAGCCTCCACCTGCATTTCCACCAGAACCCCAGGTGGCCCTGCATGCACCCCACATTTGGGTGGGCAGTGTACAGCAGGGGTGTCAAACTCATTTTCACCAGGGGCCACATCAGCCTCACGGTTGCCTTAAAAGGGCCGAATGTAATTTTAGGACTGTATAAATGTAACTACTCCTTAACTAGGGGCAAGAAGCTCTATATTCGGCCCTTTGAAGGCAACCGTGAGGCTGATGTGGCCCCTGCTGAAAATGAGTTTGACACCCCTGGTCTACAGGCTCCCTTTCGCCCTCGTTTCTGGGACACTCAGGCCACATCTCACATTAATAATTGGCTCATCTCAGATCTTCAGGTTTCTCTCTTCTGGTTTTCTCTAACTTTTTTAATTGACAGTGTTGACTCTCCTAAGCAATTACAAGCCAGGCAGGTAGGGCATGAGGAGGCAGACCGTAGCCGGCAAACGGAAGTCCTGGAGGTGTGGATGCCTCTGGAGGCCCTTGGCTGGCCGGCGGGGGGCAGTGTGGGTGCGGTCTGCCCGGGGCCTGCACGGCCTTTCCTTCTCTGCAGCCCCGCCCCTGGGCCCACGGCCCCTGCGGCTGACAGACCCCGCTCCTCTCACGCTGCCCTGCAGCTGCTCACCACGTCCTACCGCGCTCACAGTCCCGTGACTCCTGTGGCCCCACACCCCGGACCACCCTGGTCCTCTCCTGGCCTCATTGGTCCCCCATGGATCTCTCCTGACCTCCCAGAGGTCCCTCTGTCCCCATGGTTTTCCCAGCCTCCAAGGTTCCCCCACACCCTCCTGGACCCCGGCTGCCCCCATGGGCCCCCGAGGCCCCTTCGCTCCCCTCTCCCCAGTGCACATGGGCGGGCCTGGGTAGTTGCTGTCCTTCTGGGGAAACACACTCCCACCCAGCACTCCCGAGCACCTTCTTTTTCTCTGCTTTGAGACCCTCCTGCGCCAGCCTGCCCACTGGTCCAGTGTGAGATGCTCCGTTGTGGGAGACCGGAGGGCAGGACCCCGACCTGCCGCTTGTTAGCACGCTCCCCTTTCTCGCGTTGCACCGGGGAGTCCTGCAGGGCACGCCCTGCGGAACAGCCCTTTAGTCCGCAGCGCGCTGCACCTGGCTGACGGGAAGCAGGGCTCTGCGCCAGGAGGGCCTCTCTCCAGCACCCAACGCAGGGGACTGTTGAGGGGGAAGAGATGTAAATTCCATAAAATGGGTGCTTTTCACAGGAGCTTGTCCTGAAGCAGTTTCCCGCCTGACTCTAGGCGCTCACCTGCCCCCATTGCGGCCACACCCAGAGCTGCCGTACTTCCTGTGTTTTACTGGATGCTGTTATTCAGTGCGTGTGCATTTTGTACTTAACGGGTTTAATTTTTAAAGAAAGCTTTATATCATTATCATAAATGGAAAACTAATAGCACTTACCATAAATATAAAATAACCATAAACAAAAGTATAATGGAAATAAAGCCACGTAATTAAAGCCCAGTTAGTACGAAGGCTTGATGAAGCCTGAGGCCTGCTGTCTGATAAAAGGGGACCGTCACATCGGCATTCAGAGTGTGCTGCAACCCTGGAGACAGAGAGGAAGGGACCCGTCCTTACAGGGCTGGGGCCACTCAAAATCACTTCGGATGCCACAGTGCAGCAAAATCGAGCACAAGGACAACATCACTGTCCCCACTGCTCTGTGCAGCGGTGGGGACAGAGCCCAGGAGGCTTGGGGGTGAGCTCCAGCCCTGCTGTGTGGCATGGGGTGACTCGCCTCTCATCGGGGTTCAGAGTGGTCTGGGCTGCGACAGCGTCGCTGTGACCGTGAGCTTCCTCCCAGGTCTGCACTGACCCCCACATGCCGCCAAACGGAGACACGCGAAGAGGTCTGTCACTGTGATGGGAAGAACGGGCTGCCTGGAACTGTGTGTGTGAGGGTTCTTCCTTGAGCCAGGGGCAGGCAGTGCTGGGTCACCCAGACCCAGGGCCAGGGAACAGGGAACGAACCTAAAGGGATCGCTGAACCCCACGAAAAGCAGAAGCATCTTGCTGTCAAAACAGAAGTCTGAGCCACATAAAATAGAAATATTTGAACACGAAGCCGGGTCCCCCCATCTTACGTAGAACCCATTTCACACCGAGGAAGGAGAATGTCCGACACTCGGATCCACGCGAGGACGCACGGCGCCGTCCTTGCTGTCGGCCGCAGCGAGCACGAGCGGTTGGAGAGAAGCTGAAAAATGAAGTCGCACGTTATTTTTTCCCTCGTAGGTATAGATTTTATTTGACCTATTGCTTTTAAAATAGAATACCTTCCCAAGCATGCTCTCATGATTAAACTCAGAGACAAAAGAGGGAAAATGCAAATCGATTCTACATTACATGTATGTGGTTGCATTTGGCAAAATCAAATGAGATCGTTTCATCTCCTTCCTGGAGAACAAAAACAGAGCAATATTATGAAATCTCACAGAGCTTTATTTCTCGCCGTCTTTTGTGTCCAGCCTTTTAAATTCAGGTTTTTCTGCCTTTTTTACTGACAAGCCCACAATTTTCAGAAAAGAAAGCTAGCATTAATTAAGACAGTGCCAGATGTAATTTTCTTGGGAAGTAAATTTCTGCACAACTAAAGGTTACAGAGACCTTTTCACTGTCAAAATTTACTACAGCCTGTGAATGTTAATGTTTCTAATGAAGACATGTTCTCTGTCCCTGAGCTTAAAAGTACCCAGAGAAGAAGGCAGAGAGAAAAACTCCGTTTGACGAATGCATCGGAGCCTGTGCGGGAGCACGGGGCTCTGGGCGCTGTGCACGCGGTGATTGTAGTGTTTGCACAGCCTTGTTTTCTGAACAGGAACTTTGCCCCAAATTGGCGATTTTGCAGGAGGAGTGGGTGTGCAGCAGGTGCCTTATGTCACAAATGAGCTTGTAGTGCAACGAGCACTTAGCCCACCCGGCTCGAGAACCGCACCTCGGACTGTGGGCCGTGGGAGGAGGGCCGGCAGACACCCACCTCCTCCAGGACGGGCTCCAGCGCTGGTGCGGAGGGCCGTGGGCCGCCGACCCCCTAGCATTTGTTTGAAGACACGGATGTCGTTTGTCTCTGGCCAGTCTTTCCACGTTGGTGGAGGCATGAGCAGCAGCCACAGCGAGATCTTCGTCCCGCTCCCAGGGCAGAGGCCACCATGACGAGCAGGAAGCAGGGCCCTGCTAGGGGCGGGGTGGAGGTTCCCAGGGTGAGAGGTCAGCAGGGCCCCATCTCATGCCCATTTCTGTACTTTCCCTCCTCGGTAAGTTGAGGAACGAGGTGACAGGACCCTCTTGGGGGTTAGAAGACAGTCGTTTTATCGTCCTGGTGGCGCCTTCTCCAGGAGTGTCTTCTGAGGAAACAAGCTGTCATTGTCACAGAGGTGTTCTCCATATACGAGCAGGGGACCCCAAACAACCGGGATTCGTTGATAAAAAATCGGGTATTCCTACCTGCTTCAACCTCAGCCACCTTCTAAGTCCTCTCCCGTTGATGCAGTGCACCTTCAGAGACCTTTCTCCACTGCTCCAAACAGTTTTTGAACTCATGGATCTTGATGCCTTTTAGTGCTTCTGCCATTTTTGTTTCACCTCTTCCACATCAGCAAAACGTTTCCCTTTGAAAAAGTTGGTTGCGGGGAGATCAGGTGAATAGGGCTGGTGGGGCACAGGGTCCTGGCCGTTTTTTGTCTAAAACAGCTGAACACTCAGTGGGGTGTGCTCATCACCACCCATCATGAAATGGGCAAACGTGTTGAGTCTTTAAAAAGAAATTCACTGAAGCCTAATTCAGCCTCTGACAACACCACCAGCTGGTGTGCTGATCCAGATGGGTTCCTAGAACACTCACTTATTTGGGGGGCCCATCCTCTAGAAGATAATTCCAGTTTGGGGGGGCTCCCTGCCATATAAGAACAGCAATGGCAAGCAGAACAGTGAAAGACTTAATCCTGAGCACCATGGGAAAGACTGAATAAATCACAAAATTCCCATAAAAAGGAGCATCATACAGGCATCAATCTCACTGGTTAAGAAGATACTTCAATCAAAATGAAAAGATGGCATTATCTAAGAAGCTAAAAGCAAGATAAAAATTTGTGATCTCAATCTTACTACAAATGCATAAAGTGAAGACAGGATGGAAGTGTGGCAACTTGTTGACAGTGGAAGCCTTTGGGTGGCAAAGATGCAGATGCTTTTATTTTTCCTAATAAAGTTAGAAGAAAAAGTTCTTCATAGGTGCAGAGAACAAACTGATGGTCACCAGATGAAAGGGACGGGGGGGCGGGGTGGAAAGATGAAGGGATTAAGAAGTACCGATTGGTAGCTATAGAAGTAGTCACGGGTTGTGATTGGGGAGGATCACTCGACTGCCTTCTCTGGAATCATCCAAACCCTTTCCCAGCAGCCCCCTCAGTACCTCTGTAGACAGGGGAGTCCGCAGGGGAGGTGTGGGATACACATGCCATCCCGTGTGTGAGCGTGCTGGTTCACAGAGGGACCGAGGGGCAGAGGAGAGCCGGCGGCTGAAGAGTGAGTGGTACGAGCAGGGATGAGCAAGGAGGAACACACTGAGCACAGGGAGAGGCTGTGCAGTGATTCCTCCAGAAAGACCGCCTGGGTCTGGGAGAGGTGGGGCACCAGCAGCCGGAGCCATCTGGCCCAGAACACAGCACTTTCCATGGGACCAGAGTCATTAAAATGTGGTCACTGTGGTCCTCAGATCAGCAGCGCCAGCACCATTTGGGCCCCGGTTAGAGCTGTGACTTCTCAGGCCTCCCTCCTAAATCTAAAGCCAGGGTTGTGGCTGCCCTCGCCCGCCCCTCTGCAGAGCAGGTGTGAGGAGCTTGCTGTGTCTACAGCATGAGGAAAGGAGGTGTTTGAGGTTCGAGTGTTGTTTAAATGATGGGTTGTTTTTCTTCTGAACTGACTGCAAGGACTGACTATTCGCGTAGCCGCCGACATAGGGTGAGGCTGCCCCTCTCTCCACAGAGAGGAGGTGTGTTAGACTTTCCTGGCATGGTCAGGCCAGTGCCCAGTCCCCCACCTAGGTGAAGAGGCCACCTGTCCCCCAGGGGCCAAGTGACAACCATGCTTTGCAGCTCAGGTTACTAAGGAAACCACCAGGCTGCTGCCTTTGTCTACACAGGCCGCTCAGGCTCTCCTGCTGCCGGCCTCATGAGCACGGGGCTCCCCGGAACAGCTGAGGACAACAAAGTACGAAACCCATAAAAATGACGGATGGTCACTCCCCACCTCTGTGGAGCTGTCCAGAGAGAGGGTGAACTCTGGGAGGCAGCAGAGGTGAGGAGGAAAGAGCGCGTTTGAGAGCTGGGCCATAGGATTCACACACAGTGCTGGCCAAGGTGCCCATGCCCTCTGCTGTAGAAAACTGGGCGCGAAAGGGCGATTTGGGCCAATGCACTTCCCCGAGGCTGCCCCAGTGACTGCCGCAGAGGACTGGCTTCTCCTGACTTCAAGACAACAGACATTGTGGATTGGGCTCAAATGGAACAGCAAACTTACCTAAAGAACTATAATTTTTTTTGTATTTTAAAAAATTTATATTTGAATTTCACACTCTACCTGGCTATATCTCTATTATTCAAAAGAAGTCCTTCCTCCTTCCCTTCCCCTCCCTCCCTCCCTTCCTTCCTCCCTCCCTCCCTCCTTCCTTCCTTCCTTCCTTCCTTCCTTCCTTCCTTCCTTCCTTCCTTCCTTCCTTCCTTCCTCCCTCCCTCCCTCCCTTCCTTCCTTCCCTCTTTAGGCATCCCAGCCCTGATAGAGTAACTGAAACACTTGAGTAGGTCAATTAAAGCCCAAATGAGTCTTATACAGACACTAAAAGAGGGCAAAATGCTGATGAATGCTCCGTGGGTCACACTCCCCTCTCCGGCCACCAAGCCCCTGCGTAAATGCCCACTGTCCACGTAGGAGTGCGGCAGAGGCTCAGGGCTGTCCCAGCAGCTCCCACATCCTCTCCAAGCAGCCCTCGGACCTTGGTGTGCGCGGGGGCGCCAGCGGGGAAAGCACGCGGCCCAGTCCCAAGCGTGAATCAGCAGCACTACAGGAAGTCCCTTAGAGGGGATGGCAAAGTGTTGGTGCACCTGGCTCCTGGGGACACCCACCTGGTAGGAGAAGTCTCCCAGAGCAGGGCTGTCAGGGGAGGCCTCCTGGAGCCCTCAGGTTGACAGGAGAGCGAGCCACTCTGATCCAGCCTCTTCTGTCTGCCCAGCCCCACACCTGTGACAGGGGCAAGGAGCTTGGGGTGCTGGGCTGGAGATGTGGCCCCAGCTCAGAAGCCATGAAATGTGGGTGGAGAAGGCCATTGAAATGGGAACAGCCTCTGTGTCCCTGGAGGGGGCAGACTCAGAGCTGCGGGGAGATGGCACCTGCAGATTCGCTGCGGGAGGGAATGTGCTCTTGCCGATGCCTGGGCTGCCCAGACCTGCAGGAGACACTGTCCCCTGGGCCAGGAATCCAGCCAGGGACTTTTCCCTTGGCCCCACCCTCACTCCTCTGGTGATAAAGGGCCCCTCCCAGGCCTTTGGGAGGCCCAAGAGAGAAACCCTATCCATAGCCCATGGCTAGGGGAGGCCTTCCTGAGGCCCTCACAGCACAGTGGCTGCCCCCCTGGGTGGTGGGGGATGGCCCAGGGGTACATGGGGGGCACTACCCGCCCCAGAGGCCAGCCAGGGTGCGAGAATCACAGAGACGCTAGCATTCACTTCTGCGTGATACACATACTTTTTAATCATGGTTCAGCTTTGCTGATTCTTATGCAGCTTGAGACTAGCCTGACCCTTTGCTTTCTACTGCCCAGCTTTCCTCCGGCTGGAAGACTGTCTAGTTCTTGTTCCCCGAGGAGACAGGCCCCCCCACTCCCCCCAAATGCACAGGAGGAGCTCTGGGGCAAAGGGAAGTAGGAGGGATATCATGGAACTGCCTTGGCTGAGTACTTTGCTTCTCAGCCTGCAGCTAACCAGTTGTTGACTTGTTTCCCACCTCCCCAGTTCAGACCGGGCCTTGGCCTCCACTCTGATTCCTGCAGTGCCGTCCCCCATCACAAGTGTTTCTTGGTCCCTTCCCATGTGGCTTGAATGGAGTCCCGAAGGCTGAGAACTAGTGGCACACAGAGCAGAGAGGACCAGCCCTGAGGGGTCCTGGGAAGGACCAGGCCCAGCAAGTCAGTGGGGAGGGAAGGCTGAGCAGCTGAGGGTGGCAATGGGGGCTGGCTGCTGGCTGGGAGGCCCCACCGTCACCTCACGTTCAGTGAGAAGCTGTGGCCTAGAGCACCTAGTGTCACCCCTCACATGACTGGCAACCAGAGTCACCTCTACCACAGCCCTGCTCTGAGCCCCCTGCCTCTGCCAGCCCAGCGCAGCCCCTCCTCCCGCAGGGAGCCTTCCTTGTGGAGCCCAGGCTCCTCTGCACAGCCCTAGCCTCGGGCCGGCGATGGCGCTGCCCTCAGTGCTGCCTTCCTCCTCTCCGCCACACCTGAGCACACAGGGGTGCGGGGTGCCCCATGCTCTCAGCATCCTGCCTGGGCAAGTTACAGGGCCAGGACACCAACTTCTGCTCCTTGGGCTCCTTGGAGCCTTCGGAGAGAGTCTGTGGATGGCAGTGGGCTGAGGAAGAGAGAAGTAGCTCCGGGTGACAAGGGGCAGAGCTGTGGCAGGGAGGTCAGGAGATAACCCATTAGATTTTCATGCTCACAAACCCAGCTGGCCCGTGGGGTACCGACACAATGCCACGCATGGACAGACAGACGGACAGGTGGCTTCGGAGCAGTGGAGACTGCTCCTCTCTGAGGAACGATCCCCTGGGGCCAGGGGACACCGTGAATGGCAGCAGAGATGACCTGTGATGAGTTGGTTAGGGACACTGGGGCCCTGGGTCACTGGCAAGCTTCTGCCCCCTAGACAAGACCCTGCAGCTATGGCCGATTGCCACCATGTTGGAATCTGCCCCCAAAGACCAGATTTTTAAAATTTTTCGAGAGAAATTAAAAGTATGCCCTGGTCAGTAAGGCTCATTAGTTGGGCGTCGTCCTGCCAATCAGGGATTGTGGGTTCGATTCCCGGTCAGGGTGCCTGTGAGAGGCAATGATCAATGTTTCTCTCTCACATTGATGATTCTCTCCCTCTCTTTCTCCCTCCCTTCCCCTCTCTCTAGAATCAACTTGAAAATTTTTAATAAAAAAAGAGAAATTGAAAATATGGCTCTTTACGTGGAATATCCTAATTTCACATTTTATAACTAATTTAAAAAACGTGAACATTCTATAGTCCAAGTGAAAGCTCTGAGCCAGCTTAGACCTGAGGCCTGCCTGTGTGTGGTGCCTGTGTGTGGCCCCTGTGTGTGGCCCTTGAAGCACCCAGTCCTGCCCCTCAGCGTGGTCTCAGGGGACCAGAGGGAAGAGCAGGGTTGGGAACTCAGCTGTCAGAGTGTTTCTGCGGCAGAGAGGAGCCCTGATTGGAAGGCATTTCTCCTTGGGAGTGTGCTGCCACTCCAGGCCCCTGGGAGTGTCCGCTCCAGGTCCCAGGGCTCCCGTCCCATCCTCCTTCCTGCCACACAATGGGGCCACCTGCTGTCAGCAGGTGGGGACTCACCCCAGGCCCCAGTCCCTCAGTTCTCACTGCTTCTATTCATCCAGCTCTGTCCCCAGCAGGATGCTGCTGCTGGCCTGCCTGACAACTGTCAGCCTGAGGTGTGGACACCTTCTCCTTGGTGGCTTTCCCTTTTTCATTAGGCTTGACAACGCGTTTTTCCGAGATTAATAGCGCTGGGGAGTCAGGATATAAGGCTTTTAGTGGTGACAAACTGCCAGGCCCAGGTGGCTCTGGACATTGTGTTGCAGCAGGAACAGGCCCTGGCGGTGGCCTGGGGGCTGGAGAAGGGCATACTGGCCATGGGTCCATCAGAGCCGGGTTCGGCTAGACCGACACCCCAGCCCCTCAGCTTACCCTTTCCTTTGTAGCAGAGACATTCATGCTCGGTGCTGAGGGCCAAGCGGCGTACAGACACCATGCCCCCCCCACCACCACCACACACACCTGCCCTTTTGCTGGAGCAGTCTCTGGCCCTGTCTCAGGGTCAGCATGATCCCTAAGCTGGAAAGGTCCTCAGAGCAATCTGAGTCCCAGAGAGATGAAGTGGTTGTCCTGAAGTCACACAGCCTTTCAGGACTTAAGCTGAGCTTGACATCCTGCCACACCCGAGATCTTCCTGCAGGTGAACGACTCCTTAGATGTGTAGGGGAAAACTGGTACCCAGCTTGCAGTCGTTACTTCTTTTACGAACTTCATGATGCATTTATGATGTCGTTGTCAGTGTCATCCCTGTGTTAATCTACGGATGAGGACGCTGAGGCCTAAACAGGAGAAATCACTCGCCAGCCTGGAGCTCGGGAAAAAGGCAGGCGCTGCCCCAACCCTCTGGTTCTCAGGCTGAGTCGCGTCGATGCCCCAGCAGCCACCTGCTCTCCTAGGGTGCTGGGGCACCACCTGACTTGGTGGAAGTTCTCTCTCAGCCCCCAGCCCCATTCCACGGCCTCCCAGAGGACGGAGTGCATGTCTGTTCTGACGGCACGTGAGAGCTGTGTGTGACCTTGGACAGATCACTTCCAATAGCTGGACTTCCACTTACCAAGCTACAGAACGGGCCAGGGGGTAGTAATTTTATAAATCATAAATAGAATGATTTATTTATTAATCATTAAATAAATGCATATGTATGCCCATGTTTTTCAAACTGGAAAACATTGTGCAAAAATGTGAGGAACTACTACTGGAAACTGCTTTAAGGTGCTCAAGGCAGAGAAGGCCCCGATGGGGCTCCTCCTTCACAGAGCGTCCCGTCCCATCACACACGTGCTGAGAGGCAGGCGACTGGGCGCAGCAGGCTGTCCGCCACGTCTCAAGCTGATGAGGGCTCACGTCAAGGCTGCAAAACCAGCAGAAAGACAGCAACCTGGTAGGACAGTGGGGAAGACATGTGGACAGATGGTTTACAGAGGGGAAGCCCCGAAGGCCAGTCGATGCATAAAGAAATGTTCCAAATCACTAGCAAGAGGCCTAGTAGAAGCAGGAGGGGACTGAGGCCCTGGTGCATGATGGCGGGGAGTGGCCCTGCAGCCCTCCGAGGGGGATCCATCCTATTTAACCCGGATTCGCGAACCAGGGCTGTGCGTTCTGCCTTTCTGCTAACAAGCCATCGTGCACCTGATGGCTCCAAGCAGTAATCACTATTTCGCTCACCCGTCTTCCAGTGGGAAGCTCTAGGTGGGGAGAGCTCGTCTCTGTTTCTCCTGGTATCGCGCGGTGGCTCAAAGGCTGGGGGAACGTCATAGCTGGAATGGGCTGGAGCCATCAGAAAGTCACTCTCTTGTCTGGCAGTTGTTGCTGCCATCGACTGGAATCCTAGTTGAGGCTGTTGAGCAGAATGTGGCCACATGCTCTCCATGTGGCCACGTGGCGCCCACTCAGCATGGTAGCTGGTTCCCAAGGGTCCGTGGCCCCAGGGTCAAGGAGCAGCCGCACGTGTGCACGTGGCTTCTTTTCCACTGCAGGCTAGTGCTCGAGGAAGTTACAGAGGTCCACCAAGGGAGGGAGACTCCGGCCCGATCGGTGCGAGGGGTGCCGAGTCTGTGCTGTACAAGGGGTTTGTGAGCAGGACGGACAGATTTTAGAAAATGCAACTCTGCTGGCAGCAAAGGACTCCCAGCCCGGTCCCCAGGCGCTACGCAGGCGGTCGTGTTGCCGCAGCACAGGTTTGGTGTGGGAGGCTGGTGGTGAGCAGGCATCCGTCCTGAGAGAGCAGAGAGGCGAAGCTCCGGCACACAAAGCAGAGAGCCACGTCCAGGCTGCAGGCTGGACGCTCACGGTCGTGCCAGCGGCTCGCAGAAACATGCTCATACCGTAGAGATCGCGTCCTTTCTTTAAAATGTAAGCACAATTAAGGTAAAGAGCTCAATGCCATTTGCATAAATTAAAATGTCTATACATTAAATAACACATATTTGATAAGAACATTTACAGATTATACTTTGAACACTTTCCACGGCATCTCACGTCTGGGGAGAGAAATGGGCTTGGAGAGTAGAAACAGAAATGAATAAATACTTTTGAAAAAGAAGAGAGCAGACCTATAAATGAATTCACATTTATACAGCCATTTGGTTTTTGACACAGTTGCTAATACAATGTAAAGGGGAAAGGGAAGACTTTTCAAGGTATTTGAATAACTGGATATCCATATGTAAAAAAGTAACCCTCAGTTCCTACCTCACACCACACCCAGAACGGTTTGAGATGGACCATAGACCTGAATAGTCAAGCTCAAATCATAAAGTTTTTTAGTAGGAAACAGGAGAATACCTTGGTGAACTTGGGGTTGGCAAACATTTCTTTGCAAGGGCACAATGAACAGTAACCATAAAAAAGGATGATAACTTACATATCATTACAATGATATGCTTCTGCTCATCAAAAGAAACCACTAAGAAAATACCAGGCAAGCCACAGACTGGAAAAGATCCATGTAAAATATATGTATGGAAAAAGTGTGTGTAAATCATATCTCACAAAAGATTAAAGCAAAACATATATTAAAAATCTCCACAATTCAAAAGTGTATGGACAAATAACCTAATTAAAGAAATGGACACAAGTTTTAAACAGATACTTCATAGAAGAAAATAAATACACGGAACGGCGCTCAGCACTGTTAGTTATTAGAGAGACGCACACTGAAGCTGCAGCGAGAGCGAGCAGGGCAGCACGCATCGCCTGCCGGATCGCTCCGGACCCAGTCTAGCCCCGCCCGGCCGGCCTGGCAAGGGCGCGCCGCGGTCCGATGCCCGCCCACCGCAGGCGGGGCGCTGAAACAGCGCATACAGCCATTTTGAAAAAAGTTCTGGCTTGTTAAAAAATAAATCTAAGCATACACCTAGCCTGTGGCCCACCAGTTCCCCTCCTGGGTATTTATTAAGGAGAAATGTAAACATATGTTCACACTAAGACTTACGCAAATCAGCTTTGTTCAAAGGGCTAAATGGCCTAAGAGAACAAATAAACAAACACTGGCGTATTCCTGCAATGGAATACTGCTCGGCAACAGAAAAGGAGCACCCCGCTGACACGGACAGCGCAGACGCGGCGTGCAAACACTGCGCCCAGTGTAGGCGGCCCTCCACAGAAGAGCGTGGGCTGGGGTTCCATTCCCATGACGGTGCAGCGTAGGGGAAACCAGTTCGCCGTGGGAAGACTCAGGACAGCCGCTGCCTCCGAGGAGTGGCGGGGAGCATGAATGGGAAGGGGCACTAGGAGCTCTCGGGGGACAGCGGTGGTCTGCACATTGATAGAAGCTGGGCTTATGTCGGTGTGTGTATTCGTCACAGTGTTGACTAGCTATGCATCTCATCGTATGTGCATTTCACAACAGTGGTGACAAAGAACTGAAACAAATTTTGAAGTAACTGTTGAAGTATTTAAAGGGAAGTGTATTGAAGTCTGCAATTTACTTTGAAATGTATCCCCCCAAATGGGTTAATTGACAGGTAGGAGTTTGGATCGATGGGTAAAGAGGCTACAGTGGCACAGTAAGGTGAAGTCTGGGTGGTAGGTGCACAGGTGTTCTCTGTAAACAGCTTTCCACTTTGCTGTATAAAATGTTGGGGGGCAGGCAATAAAAACGGAGGGCCTGGCACCAACCAACCATGATGAAGTGCCCTGCAGCAAGGAGATGCGTAACTTACCCCTCTGATTCTCAGATCCTCTCCAAAATCGAAAAAAAAATATCAGGTGCTTTCAACTAAACTGTCAGATATTTGCAATGGCAGGTATGGGAGCCCTGGCCACACCAGGAGGGAGAGCCAGCACCACAGACCAGGCGTGTCCCACCTGAAAGGGCCCCACTGCCCGGCGGTACGCCCCTGCCTCTCCGTGTTGCCCTGGGAGCCAGAGGCGGCCCTGCATGCACAGGGGGCAGTTGGAATCCAGGGTGCTGGGAGCTTCTGAGGCTCACACAAAGCCTTCTGAGAACGCTGCACACTAAGCCACACACAGCCAGGCCAGAGCGGCTGGTCTACACAGCATCAAGCCACAAGAGCACACGTGTTCTGGACAGGCGCGTTGGCACACCCACGTGTGCTGTGGAAATGTCTGCAGGTGAATGCCCGCCTGGCCACCTGCAAGAGCGGTGCTGGGCAAGGTGGCTGAGACGGGATGCTCTTGGTCTACGCACAAGGGAGAAGGGCTCAGAGAGCAGTGAGAGGGTTTGTTAAGCTTATGATGTAATCTAGATTCCTGCTTCTGGCATGTTCCTGTGGAAAGTGCTTTCTCATTACATGTCCTTCATAGTTTCTAAGCACCACCAGCTGGTGGTGGGAGGAGCCCAGGAAAAAGAGCACCACCCACCTAGAGGTGCTCTTACGTCTGTTTATAGTTGGGGAGGCTCTGCTGTATCGTGTCTGTGGACAGCACGGCGGAGCTGACTCAGGTGGTGGCAGTCAGAATTGGAGATGGACTCTGGAATGAGGAGGACGCTTGTGTGTCTGTGGTACTGTGCTAACCAGTCACCCCGCCTTGGGTGGGTGCCGTATCTGCTGGGGTCACCTGTCTGCCTTAGGGCCCTGATGCGAGGCTGCAGTGAGGTGGCATCTGTAAGCTCTTCCACAGAAGCCCTGGGCTTCTGCCAGGTGGCTCCACCCCTTCCAGGAGCTCTGAGAATTCTCACCTCACCCAGGGAATGGTGCTGCTGTTCCGCCAACTCATCCAGGAGGACGTGGCCCGCTGGTCCTTTGCTCAGATTCTGCAGTAGAGGAAGGAAGTCCAGCCTTGCTGAGGATACTGCAAAGGAAGCTCCTACTGCTTGTTACGAAATGACAGCTAGTGGGGTGTTCCCCCTGACTTTTCCCTTTACTTTGTTCCCCTGTTCAATGAGCACTGCTGGAAGAAACATCACAAGGAGCTACCCCTCCGCTTCACAAACCATCAGTGTGAATCTCTTGGGTCCCTGGGCTTCCCTACTGGTCGGAGGGGGAAAGTGCACACAGGTCTAAATAGCCCCAAAGGCAAAGGAGCCAGAGCCTTGTCCATGGAAACCTGTGATGCCTCCTCCCCATGCAGCATATGAGAGCTCTGCCCTCACATGCGGACCTCCCGCTAACTTGGGCCAACCTCCTGAGCCAAGGCCATGCCCGACATTCCAGCCTTCAACCCTGGGGGAGCAGAGTCAGACCTCCCCAAAGGTTAATGGAGCACTTAATGTTCCTGGTTAAAGCGAATCACGCAGTCGGGGCCATGGGGTTCATTATAGGGTGAGAACCCAGAGCACTAACTACAGAATGAGGAGCACGGAGGGGGAAAGCAGAGAAGAGATGTGTGAGACGGAATCCACAGGGAGACAGACCACTCACGTGCCCTGCGCTAGGAGTTTCTTTTTATTTTCTGCTTCTACGTCGGAGTCTGTGTCCAGATGCACACAGCCTTCTCCGCTCTGTGCCACATGCTTGGGAGAAGGCGCTCAGACTGCACTCGAGGCTCTCCGCCAGGCCCAGCCCCCCAGTTCTCATCGGCGTTTGGCTACCAGTTGTCTCCAGAGCTGGTGTCCAGTGGGGATGGTCAAGCCCCTTCGTGTTCATTGTTTATTTGCTCAGTAGGAACCTGCCCTCATGGAGCTTACCTGCTACAAAAGAAACAGACGTCAGAGACTCCGAAAATCAAGCATTTGCCAACAGGGCTGTGGAATCAAGCTATCTTACAACTTGGGCTTGTGACAGAACGTCATGTGAACTCCACAACAGCGGCAAAACAAGGGAGGGAACCTGTCTGACCTTGGGGGTTAGGGCTGACTTCAGAGGCCACATACAAGATTAGCAGGAAACAAAAGCTGGTAAGAAGGGGGCGAGGCAGGGAGGGCGAGCCCAAGAAGCCTGCTGTGCCAGGTGCCATAGTCGGGCACCGGCAGGGGGGCGGCAGATGTGTCATGGTGAGCAAGGGGGCAACGCTTGGCACGTCCCTGCCTCGATGACAAGTGGCCTTTACCCTAAGAGACAAGTCTCTCTCTTCTCTCTCTCCTCCCTCTTTCTTTATGGTACAAAGTGCAGGGATGAATTGATGCGAAAAAATGTAAAACAACAAGTACACACGAGAAGTCCTAAGAGAGGAGAGACATTTGGTCAACTTATAAAATTATTTATTCTTACTAGATTTCAGAGGAATACAAATTAGGACCTTGACATACCATTTGTCTTTTATCATATTAGAAAAGGTTTTCAACTACTTCACGTCCACCGTTCGGCAGTGCGGGAGGAAGGTGAATTACGCCTCCTCTCACACACGGGGTGATAAATTGGTCCAAGGCTTTGGAGAAACTGGCATTATGTGTCACCAGCCTCAAATGTTTCACTCGCTCAGGAGTCTCCTTCTGCTGCTGTCACCACAGGACGCAGTCAGAGGGAGCCACCAGGATTTATGCCCAAGGACGTTCATCACACCATTGCCTATAACGGAGAAAAATCAGAAGGAACCCGGTGTCCATCCAACAGGAAATGTAACCGTCCAACAGGTTGCGTAGACTGTTATGCAGTCTTTAGAATTTAGGGGACCGCACAGCAACTTTGAGAGATGACTGCCCCCTGTCCACAGGCTCCGCCCCTCTTACTAAAATGGAGGGGACTTGGGAGTTCGCTTCTTCTGTTTCCCACAAACAGGGCGGCGTGTTCTGCAAACACTGAGATTAGACGGCCCTGAAAAGTGCGCCCGGTGCTTCCTGGCATTCAGGCCCCGCTCGCGCAAGGCCTCAGTGCCATGCCCAGTGCAGGGAGCGAGGAAAAGGAGGGACAAGCTGCTTGGCCCCTATGCTCAGGCCCCTCCTTCTGTCCCCATAAGCCTGCCTGCTGGGCTGTTCCCTCCCTCCTAACTCACAAACCAGTCTCAACTCATAATTCGGGAAGCCAGTCTATGTTAGTCCTTCCCAACTCTTTCCGCAAGTCTGACTCCCATTCCCCAGCCTCCACTTGCCCCCTGACCCTTTGCAGGTGGGATGCCGCAGAACCTGCCTTCAAGCTCACCTCTCCTCTCCCTTGCAAGTCCGAGTTCCTGGGCCCTGCCGTTGGAGGAGGCAGAAGGAACAGCTGAGGGCTCGGGCGGTTCTTACGTACCCTGGCTGCTCTGAGGGCTGCGTTAGTGGGCTCTTCTTGGAAGGGATTTTCCATGAAGCAGGTGCTGCGTTTCCCCCTGGCCAGCTGCACTCGGCCCTCGTCTCTGCTGGTCCCCAGGGAGGAGTGGCTGGGCCGGCAGGCAGGCCTTTCCCCCACAGACGCAGATGCTGGGGCACGGGGGCTGGGGCACGGGGCTGGGGCACGGGGGCTGGGGCACGGGGGCTGGGGCACGGGGCTGGGGCACGGGGGCTGGGGCACGGGGGCTGGGGCACGGGGCTGGGGCACAGGGGCTGGGGCACGGGGCTGGCCCCCTGCTGCCACCACATCAGCTGGCCTGTAAGATGTGCCCCCGGGGCTCCCCGGGGGGGCAGACACCAGCCCCTGTGCCCTGGCTGTGGGGCACACAGCCAGCTCCCCAAGGGGCCCTGTGCAAGGGTTTCTCTCCTGTCTCCAGGCATGTTTGGGAGAGGGGTGTTGAAGTCATCCCTGGATTTTTTCCAAGAAATCCTCATTATAGGTTCTCTGCATCTTCTCTCCCTTAACCCTTTATACACCCGCAGTGTGGCTGGGAGCTTCAGGGGTCACATACCAATTATCAGACACTTTGAGCTTTTTGCAAGATGGCAAATGTGGCCCAGACTATCCTAATGCTTTATCCAGTTCGGAGAGAGGAATGACCCCTTTCGATGTCCTGCAGCAACCTTCTGACTTCCCCGCTCACGTCTACCCTTTTGTCACAGTGCCCCCTCCACCCGTGCTGTCTCACCTGACAGCTGCTTGTCCCTTGCCCAGGCTGCCCTGTGCCCCACCCCCAGAGCCAGCAGCAAGCGCGCGTCTGCTGCGCCTCCCTGGGCCACCCCTCAGCAACAGCACGCGCTCCGCCAGAGGAGGGCTGAGTCTCCCCTAACTAAGCATAAACTCGGGGAGGGCCGAGGCCACACCGTCATCGTCGTCACCCTCCAGCAGCACGGTACTCAGGGCCTGGCGTGTGCTCAGGGAAGACGTGCCCAGTAATGCCCTTTATATGTGACATTGACCTCAAGGGGAGAGGTGGCCCCAGATGGTGTGCAGAATCGTGTGGGTTCAGGGAACGGCAGTGCCTGTGAGCGGGTCAGAGGAGGGATGTCTGTGACCTGTACTACTCAGAAAAGCCGAAGAGCAGAAACCCACCAGAGCGGCACTCACTCACGGGGTCAGTCCTGGAACTCGAGTGACGGGAGATTAACCAGACAAGCGCAGTGTGGCGGCCGGAAAGGGTGGCATTCACTCCTCAAAGTAAGTAGATCTCACACCTCGAGATTAATGTCCCCTGACCACCGAGGCTATTCAGGGCCTTCCTGTGCCGTCTCCTTCCTCACTCATCCATCTCGACTGCCCACCTGGCGCACGTGGACGTCCGCGGCCGGTGGCCCGGATTAAGAAAGTCTCTGAGAAACCCCTCGGACCCTCCAGACACTGGCTGTGCCTTTGAGCTGGAATATAAAGTTAAATAACCGGCTTCTCTGGTTAATTGACAAGAAGCAGAAAAAACCCTGGTGTCTGTGTTTTCTGCCTGCCAGGTGGGGTCGGGTCAGAACAGCGCACCGTGAGACTCCGTGTGCCTGCGTGTGGCAGCAGGAGGCGCCACCAGGGTGTGCAAACAAGCGCCGGGCCTTTGGGGCGGTCTTCTGGCTGGCCTGGAGCTGGAGCCTTTCTCTGGAAGGCGTGCAGCTCTCTTCCCAGTGGCCTGTGGGTGGGTCAGGAGGGAGACTGACTGCGGTAAAGACTGGGGCTCCCCAAGCTCTTCTGAGGGTGACCACAGAAACCCCTTCTCTGAAGAAGTGTGGTGAAGATTTAGAAATGACCCAGGAGATCAGGGTGGGCCACTGAGTCCAATCTACCAGGCAGACTGTCTTCTGCGGTCTTTGACAAATGGAGAAGCCACCCTCTTTTTCAACTTGAAGCCTGAGGACCAGCTGGGGGCAGTGGGACAGGAAGTCAGGACAATGTGCCCACCAACGAAGCAGTGTGTCCTCGCGTGCAGCATGGGCGGGGCCCTCTTGACCTGGAAGGTCACTCCCAAGTGGAGACTGGGGTGGAGGGCTCCGCCGCTGCCCTGAGCAGTCAGCGGGGAGGTGTCTTGCACAGGGTCCGGAGCAGGGGCGCCCCAGGGTCCGCGCCGTCCTGAGAGCCACCGCACGTGTAAACGCCATGCTCCTCTGGGGTCATCTCCCGTCAGCCGGCTGCACGACCAGCTCCTGCGCTGCGGCAGCCGTGGCTCCTTGTGCATCACGTCCTTCGTCTATGCAGACTCTGGTGGGTACGAGGGTTTCTCGCTAATGTCTTCACAAATCGCCTCTCGCAGGCTTGGAGGAGACACATTTCCACGGCGTTCATTTCTGTGTGACCACCCAGTGCTCTGGCATCTACGTCTCTTCCCCAGAGATTAGGGTCTCTCCCTCCCGACCCACCCCCACCCCCGCGCTGTCCCCTCTGCAGGTGCCCTTTGCTTGCCCCAGTCAGGTTTTACAGGGTTTCTTTCCCCATCCTATAGGTCCTGCACGTTTCTTGCTAAATTTATTTCTGGGCATTTTGTGCTTGGAATGTTATAATAAATTGGGGATAATTTTCTATTACATTTATCAACTGGGTATTTCTGATAAAATAGTGATTTTTTAATATTTTATTATGTAATATGATACTGTACTCAGTTCTCATTACTTTCAATAGCTTTTTTGTGGGTTTTGCAGGTAGGTAATCATATTATAAGCAAAAATATATTTTAAAAATGTATTTCTTCCTTCCTGGAATGTATTCTACTTTTCATTTCTGTGTGGCTGTGTGTGAGAGAAACAGAGACGGAGACTGGGGGAGACTTTTTTTTTTCATTCTCTAGAAGAGTTAAATTACAGCAAGATTATCTGTCCCCGAAAGGGTTGAAAAACTCGCCTGTAAAACCCTCTGGTCCCAGCGTCTGCATTGGGCTGGGTCTTTAACAACACTTTTCAATTTTTTTTTGTAAGAGTTTCTGGCTTATTTGCATTTTCTAGGTCTTCTTCAGCCAGTTTAAATGTTTCCCCTGAACACTATGAGTTTTTTTATGCAGTTTCCATATTTAGCAGAGTTGTTCATAGAAATCTCTGAGTCTATAAATCCCCTTCATATTTGTGATTATGTCTTTATTCTCAGTCCTATTTTGGTCTCATTTTTCCTTGATTAGATTTCTTGGTTTTGAATATTTTATTTGTCCTTTCAGAGCCCCCGATCGCATTTATTAGGAGGCCTGCCGACTGCGTGCCCGCGCTGATATTTCTGTTACTTCCTCCCTCCTGCTCTCCCCTCCCTTTCTGTTCCTTGTTGCCTTGCTGAGTTTAATGGTCACAGTATTTTTTTTTATTTTCATCTTGCTTAATAAGAAAACGTCTAAGATTATTACTGTAATAATAAGCACAGCTTTGGCTGCAGCCTGTAAGTTTCCCTGTGTTGTTCTCTCTTATTCTTTCAATAGTCCGTATTTGTAGCTGTGGTTGGTGTTTTCCTGTGACATAGAAGTGTGGTTATTACATTTCAAATTCTCTCTCGTTTAAAAATGTATTACATGTTGTTGGTTTGCATTGCAGTCAGAGGATGTAGCCATTACAAGTAGCTTAAGGATTTCTTCAGATATTTTAGAGGTCTAACATGTAATTATCATTATAAATATTCTGTGTACTAGGAAAAAAACAAGCATTATCTCTGCAGAGTTTGATATATTACTATTAAATCAACTTTATCAATAGACTTCTCTGACATCGATACATCAAGGGAGCAAAGACTGAACTATGGCAGCAAACCAGAACAATGCAGCTATAATTTACCTCTCACGTTGTTTCTCTGCGTTTACCTTTCTGTTTCCAATAGCTCTTTCGTATGTACTTGGATGTGACGTTATCGATGACGAAGGAATAATGTGTGACACCCACGAGGTGCCCAGGAAATGGTGAGAACTGTCCCAGCACATTGAGTGCCTGCGGCCCCTCGTCACAGGGAGGCCTGGAGGTTCCCCCCCAGCTCTCGGATGAGGAAACCGACACTCATGGGGGCATCGGTTAGAGCTGGACCAGGTGACGTGGGACACGAGGGAACAGCAGAGCCAGCACAGGCTGGCGCTTCATCCTGACCCCGTGTCGGCCTGGGCTGATGTGGCAGGGGCTCCAGTCCGCGCACGAGCAATGGCCTCCCCTGTGTCCCGCTGCCTCAGCCAGGGGCCTGAACAGAGGGCCAGTGGGTGGGATTCAGGGCAGAAGTCCTGCCCTCTTAGTGACCGGGAGACAGAGGAAGGTTTCTTACCCTGAGGGCTATCAGAGTTCTCTGGCCATGCTTGTTCTGAACCCATAATGGCCTGGAAGTTGGGGAACTCTCGCTCCCAGGCCAAGCTCGCCTTGAAGCTGAGAAGCCTGACCTGCACAGGTGTGTCAGGGCCCGTCCTCCCCAGGCCTCACCACCTGCTCCCGGTGCTGCCATCCTCCGAGCTCTGCTTAGGGAAGCTGGAGCCCATCCCCTTCCCTCTGTGTCCTCTGGGGCCCGTGGCCGATTCAGGGCAAAACCTCCTCAGCCAGTGCTGGGGTCGGGGGAGAGGCATATGTCCTGGGCACCCCTGTCCTTTTGGGCCTGGGGGGGTGCAGAAAAAAGGCCCCCTTTTGTGGGCTGCTGGAGACAAGTGTAGAGGAGAAATACACATATGCACACACACACACGTGTGCACACACAAATTCTGATACTTTAGTGTGGCACTCAAGAAAGACCTGCCAAGAAAACTTGGAAAAGAAAGATGTATTTTTTCCTAGGAATTTCAGGAACTATTGTCCAGGTCCTTTTGAAGGCAGCACCTTTTTTTCCAATCCCTTTTCTAGTTGATGATGGCTTGAGGTGAGGGAAGCTCTGGGTCTGGTGGTCTTTTTCTAATCTCATGCTGAATCATGTATGAAGTCTGCTGTTTAGAGGAAGTGTCGCCTCCTCCCTTTCGTGTTGCAGCTCTCACTTCTGTTGGATCTGGCTGGGTCCCTCAGAATAGCGCCCAGAGCGGCAGCGGCCCCTGCAGCCGTTCTCGTCGGGTCCCGGACTTCACTGGAAGTGCTTCTCACGTTGTACCATTTAAGGAAAACACGTGCGGTAGCTCCGGATTGTCCCAGTAGTGAGGATACTCCCTGTTACCCCTCCCTGGCTAGTCGTGTTTGTAAGAAAGGGTATTAAAGTCTATTGTCTCTTGAAATGATGGTATTTTTGTTTGTTTAATCATTGAAGTCAGTTAATTACAAGATAGATTTCTAATCGTGACTCAGTCTTCACCTTCTGGAGTAGAGCGTGGTCGGTCAGAGTGCACCTTTCTTTTGCGTCGTTGAGGGAACGATGTCTGTATTGTTTCCAAGAGGATCCCGCCCTGATGTTCATAAGTCAGGCTGTTATGTTTTTCTCCCTTTTCATTGATTTGTTGTTTTAAAGTTCTGCATCTGGCCTGGGGGGGAAGTTAGGCTGGGATCACAGAATGAGTTGAGCTTTACATTTTTAGTTTGCTGGTCCGGAGCAGTTCACACAGCGTAGCGCCATTTCTGTCTAGTAGAGAAATGGGTCTAGGTCATGGGTAGACCTTTCCCATGAGGCAACCTGAGCGGGACATGCTTTGGGGACTAATATGTGACTTCCGTTTACGTTACCCTGCGGTGGTTGGTGTGCTCAGGTAGTTCTTCTCGTCTGGAGTTGACTTTCACCGCTTAATGTTACCTTTGAAACTTTGATTGAAATGTTTGCATTTATTGGCATAAAGCAACATGCAAATTACTAATAACTTTTCATACTATTCTCAGTAGCTTAGCTGTCCCATTTTTTCTAATGTTTCCCCCTCTTTTTTACTCTTGATTTGTCCCTTGAAAAGTGTGATATTTTATCAGTTTTATTGAGCAAGATTTGGGGTTGCATTTACTTGTGGAAATTTCTGTTTTAGTAAATGTTCCCATTATCTTCATTAAATAGTCTCACAAGTTGTGGTTTATTTTTTATTCATTTTTAAGCTTCTTGAGTTTTAGGTTTCTTTCTTTAATTTTCAACTTTTTCTGTTTTCCACTCTCCACGTCCACGCAGGACTCACAGATCTTTGCACACCCCTTTTCAGTGGGTTTGTTGTTATAGAGTTTGAAATTTACCTGGACTTCTTCTTTATCCCAAGAGTTACTTACAAGTAGTAGTAATAAAACTGATAATAATAATAAGGGCATGAGTAAGAGTCACTATTATTGACAGGGAGGTGGGTTTTAACTATTAGGCAATGCATTTCATGGTATTTTAGTCATAGAATGTGGGCCTGCATTTTTACATTTTATGACATGCCAATTTTCTTTCTGTTAGTCTTTATGAAAGTATAAGATTTCTTTTAAAATAAGTAAGTACTCTCTGCTTAATTTGGGGCATAACTGTGTGTGTGTGTGTGTGTGTGTGTGTGTGTGAAGAGATTTAGATATTATATTAGAAATATCTATGAAGACAGAGATGTAGGTTAAATTTCTCCTGCATTTTTTTATTCTCTCAAAACTCTATTAGTACTCCCTAGCTGGTGTGGCTCAGTGGGTTGAGTGCTGGACTGCAAAACAAAGGGTTGCTGGTTCGATTCCCAGTCCGGGCACATGCCTGGGTTGTGGGCCAGGTCCCCAGGAGGGAGCGCACAAGAGGCAACCACACATTGATGTTTCTCTCCCTCTCTTCCTCTCTCCCTTTCCCTCTCTCTAAAAATAAATAAATAAAATCTTTTAAAAAACCCCTATTGGTGCGATAGTGAAGTAACTTCAGTAATAACCCACACAGATAAACAGAATAGACGCAGAATCAACAGTGTTCCTAGATGTAAATTAAATAGTTCAAAGGCAGCAAACAGGGCAGGTGAAAATGCGTCTGAAGTGCCAGGGAAGACAGAGCCTTTGTGCCAGCAAAGGCAATAGCTGCGGAAAACAAGTTAATTGCCCCCTGGGACTCTGGGAAGTTTCAGGGTCTGGCGGCACCAGGCGCAGGGAAGCACATCTGTGCTGAGCAGCGAGATGCCACCCCCCATGCCTTTTCCAATCTCTCCGTCTCCCGTGTGTAGCCAAGGATGCATCCCATTCCCGTCTCTACAGGAAGTGGGAGTTTTATTATGTTCAGAACTGAGAGGCTGCAGATGTGGGGAAGCCAGCTGTAGTTGGGAGGGAAGGGTCTGAATTGAAAACAAAAGGAGGAAGCAAATGAGAACCGAGGATGGTCTCGCGGCACACTTGCTCCCTGGCTGTGCTCTCAGGGTGTCAGCAGCCTGGTGTCACCCCACCACCAGGTATGACCCCGAAGGATTATGTTTTGGAGAAACCAGATGGCCGCAAATTAAAATGCTTACAAAGTCTGTCGTTAGGGTGCTTTTCAACCAAAAGACAAAAGGCTGGTAGGCTGAGGGCACCACAGTGGAGGTCTGATGGGGATACAGGAATGTCCAAGGAGTGTCCACACTCTCTTTTAAAAGTGGAGAGCCAAAAAATTGCAATGCATGAGAGAAGACCCAACGTGAAAGACCAAGACAAGGAGAGATACAAAACTAAAAGCGAATGAGCAAACTGAAAACAACTTAGAGGAGGAGACAACAGATAGAAGAGAGTAGAACCCGTGGTAGGACAGATGACAGAAAATGAGACATGCGTAGGGTCTGTCCAGGGATTTCTGCACCTGGCCAGTATGAGAAAGTTCTGGGGACAACGTCAACAAAGAAATCATAATGAGAAATTGTCAGATTGGTCTTGGCTAGTGTGGCTCTTGGTCGAAGCGTCATCCCATAGGCCAAAAGGTCACGGGTTCAATTCCGGGTCAGGGCACATAACCCAGATTGTGTATTTGATCCCTGGTCAGGGCACATATGAAAAGGCAGCCAGCTGATGTTTCTCTCTCATATCAGTGTTTTTCTGTCTCTCTCTCCCCTCCTTCTCTCTCTGAAAGCAATAGGGAAAAATGTCCTCACGTGAGGATAAAAAAAAAGTAATTGTCAGATTGGCTGGATGCAGGAAGCATCCAGCAGAATAAACAACATCAAAAATACATGCCAACCACATTGTCACACAATTTCAGAAAACCAGGAATAAAGAGTAGATTCTCAGAGCTTCCGAGAGGGAAACAAAACAAAATGGCTGCACACAACGGGACTGGGGGTGAGACCACAATTCTTCTTCTTCACAGAAGCTCTAGGCTGGGCAGCAAGTGCAGCCCAGCCCGGAGGGAGGTCTGGGCCGGGGCAGCATATGAAGTGCTTGCAAATATGTCTGAAGACTTGAAAAAATACCAACGGATATTTGAGAGTTCTTTTGGAGCATTTAGGGAGAAATGGCTCTCAGTGCACAGAGCACTAAGTAATTAGAAAAGAAAACAGTTGTTAGTGCCAAAAAAGAAAAACACCCAGAGGTTGTACAAACAATTATTGTATACTGGTTGGCCACTTACTGATTTAACCATAAATTGTGATGTAGACATATTGATTATATAGAGAAGGGGAAATGGGGAGTGGGCGTGGGGAAGCAAAAAGAAAAAAACTAATTAAACAAGAAATCAGTATATAATATGTAGCACTCATAAATCAAGAAATAGCAATATAAGCATTAATTAAAAATGGTTAAAACCATGAAAAACTGTTGTTTGTAGAGAGCAGGAGCAGGAGAGGAGGGCAGGGCGTAGCCGAACCCTTCACTGCTGCTTTTGTTTTTAGCTGCACACTTTTATTACTTTGGGAGAAATAGAAAATATTTTAAAAGTTATGAACATTATAGCTATATTTATAATCAACTTTGTTAGTGGTGTTAATAGTCACCCTATCCAGACACATAATTAATAACACAGGAGTCAGGCAATTCAGTGGAAAGAGGATGGTCATTTTTTTAAAATGCTGCTGGACTAAATGGATGGAGAGATAGATAAATAGGGGATAGATAGATAGATAGGTAGATAGATAGATAGATAGATAGATGATAGATAAAAATGAGTCTCGACCCCAAAACTCCTGGGGTGTGTCCCAGGCATAAATGCTTTTTGGAACTCCCCAGGGGCCTCCACCCCACAGCCTGGGCTGTGCATAACTGTTTTCAACAAAGAAAGGCACCCTTGGCCTCCTCTGCCCAACTGTGGGATCCTGAAGCATAGGGATCATGCCTTTTATTTGACTGGATTCATGGGATGTGTTAGGCACGTGAAATTTTAATTTTACCAAAGTGGAAACCTAGCATATTGATGGAAGCATGTGGTCTTCCCAGCCCAGAGCTCAGCGGGAGGCTTCGAGGGGGTTCTCAAGAGTGGTTTTGAAAAGAAGCTTCACACTGATGAGAGTGGAGGGGGGAGGAAGGAGGGAAAGAGAGAGAAAGAAAGAAGCAACTTCTCAAGCTGTGGAAAAACAGCCCCTCAGTTTTCAGAGGAAATGCTTTTCCCCTCGGGCATGAGTGTGCAGGGGTGTGGTGGCACTGGAGGCCCAGATCCTGTCTCAGCTAAGAAGCCACGAGACCTTGGTGCAGGGCAGAGCTGCAGGCTCCCTCAGTTTCCCCTGTAGGCCCATCAAGCCCTCAGCAAGGGCTCACCTGCTCAGAGAGGCTGGGGTCTGCCCCGGCCCAGAGAGAGCTCCCCGCTGCCGCTGGCTGCTGCCGCATTGTGAAATCTCAGCGTAGGTCGTCCTGTTGGGTTCATCCCAGGGTCAGGCTCATCTCCCAGGAACCTGCCTCCATGGAGGTGCTTCACTGCCCACCAGGCCCCAGCTCACCCTCGCCAGCTCTGCATGGTGACACCAGGCAGCTGAGTGAATGGTGTGAGACTGTTGGCCCGCCCTGCACACCCGCCATCCTCCCGCCTCACCCGCTTGTCCCAGTGCCCAGAGCTCTCACCTCAGAACCACAGGCAAGGGCTGGGATGGACCTGCGCCGTCTGCCATGGGGCCACATGAGCACTCGAAGTATGTTGAGGTTGACCGAGAACCTGGACTTTTAATTTAACTTCCTTTTACCAAGTTTAAGTTAGATGGCTGATACTTGACTCAGTTGTTGGAAAACTATTAAGTATGTTTAA
Organism: Desmodus rotundus; assembly: GCF_022682495.2. Classification (NCBI taxonomy): domain Eukaryota; kingdom Metazoa; phylum Chordata; class Mammalia; order Chiroptera; family Phyllostomidae; genus Desmodus; species Desmodus rotundus. The sequence continues at coordinate 837,022 of NC_071398.1, forward strand.
ACATGTTTGGAACAGCTTAGGTATTTGAATCTATTTTCCAACTGTAAGTTTTATGAAATTTAAATACAGATCAACAAAAGTGTAGTGTTCGATTTGAGATATACCATAAGCATAATGGTATATCTCACACCAGATTTTGAAGACATTGCAAAAAACAAAATACAAAATATCTCACGAATACTTTTATATTGATTCCATGTTGAGATGATAACTGTTTTGTTACATTGGGTTAAATAAATATATAATTAAAATTAATTTCACCTGTTTCTTTTTCCTTTCTTAATGTGGCTAATGGAAAATCTAAAGTCACAATACAAGGTCCATATTTTCTTCCACTGACAGCCTCAGCCTTGGTCTGGGGGGGGATTTCCCACTCTGCAGGTGTTCTGAGGTCTGGGGACCCAAGGGTCCATGACCCACAGTGGGTTCTTGGCTTCATGCAGGAAAGAATTCAAACACAAGTCAGCGTCGAGTTTATAGTGAAAATGAGTTTATTGGTGAAGCAGTGAGACAGAGAGGGGGCTACTGCACAGACAGAGCAGCCCCTCCCTCGTGGAATTTACTTCTCATATTGGGGCTCATTTAATTGAGGGGTAGGGCACTCAATTAAGGGAAAGAATATCCCGGATTTTTCCAGGAAAGGGGTGGAGACTTCTCAGAAGAGCCCTGTCCATCATTTTGCGTTCTCGTAGGGGCTTTCGATTCTGATCCTGGCGGCGCGGGGTGTGCCGTTAGCATGCTGATGTGTTGCAAGGAGCCTGTGATGAGGCAGGGGTTACTGAAAGGTGAAATTAGTCGCCATGTGGAATGGAGCTGGTCTCTGCTGGTTCTAAGTCATAAACCCAGTGGTGTGGTCTTCCTTCTTCTTGACAGTTTCGGAAGCTTTTATCAATTGCAGCTGTTCTGCCAGGTGCCCTATCTCACCACTACCCCTAGGCCAGTGGAGATGGTCCAGGTAGGTATTCCAGACCAAGCAGGCCAAGGACAAACCAGCTCAGAATGAAGGAACTTCTTCTATAGACAGGGATTCAGCTCCCAGTCCCTTCTCTCTGCATTTCCCTTCTCTCTGAGTAGAAGTCTTGCATTTCAAATGCATGGTGGATGGGGAGGGGCTCGGGCTTCAGTACCAAGTCTGCATCTGTGGGGCTCCTGATACCTCTCAGGCCTTGTAGTGGGACTTTAAACTCATACTGCTGTTTATTAATGCTTTACTTGGGCAATTTAAAAAATATTCTGGCAAGATATTAAGTGGTACGTAAGCCTGTAGAGTGAACCTTGAAAGACACCCTTTACAAGCACACCTGCATCTCTACTTCGTTCACGTTAGCGCCGTCCTCCCCGCGCTCGGTTGGCTTGTCTGCGTCGCCGCACGGCGGGTTTAGTCCTGTCCAGCGGGCGGGCGGAGCGTCACGCTCTTTGCCAGCACGTGGGGTCCCATCGTGGGCTGCGCTTGGTTTTCTTTTCCAACTGCTAGACATCGAATTTTCCGTTTGCTTTCATGTTACAAATAATGTCGCAGTACATGTTCTTTGACTTACATATTTTTAAACATGTGTGACTCCTTTTAGGATTCCTAAAAGTAAAATGGTGGGCCAGAGGGTGCTCCTGTTTTAATTTCGATAGGCAATGCCACATTATTGTCCTAAACGCATTACAATTTATAACTGGCTGATGATAAAGTGCCTACTTAGCCACATCCCCCCAGCACTTTATCACCTTTCTGTTCCCGTTCAAACGGGCGCACTGGTGCTTGGGAGCGTTTCCCAGGGTTGGTGAAACTGAGGACCCTGCGTGTAGTGGCCCAACTACAGATAACGTAGGAATCGCTTTCTGTGACCTTGGCTTCTTTTTCTGTAGGGTTGTTTTTCTTTTTCTGTATAGAAGCTTTTTAAATATTTTGGATATTAAACTTTTGGCAGTATAAATACTGGTTCAACCTGACCCCTTTTCTTTTCCTTTTTTAAATTTACTTTTTAATTGAAGAATCCCACCAGTGCAGAAAAGGACGTAAAGCCAAAGCGCAGACTCAGTGAGCCGTCACCAAGGGAACACAGCTGTGTAACCACAGCCTGGTCAAGAACAGGACATGTTATGCCCCAAAAGGTCCCTCCCCCCGCTGCCCCCCAGCCCGTCACGTTCCCTCTTTGTCCACTCGAAGGCGTTGATGTCAGAGCAACACTAACTACCGAAAAGCGAGTGTCGCCTTTAAGAAATGTGTACGAAAGCTGGACTCCACGTGTTTGCTATGTCCGCTCCTCCTTCCCGTTGGCCAGCATCATGTCTGTAAGACTTAGACGTGCTGTGGCACGGAGCTGTCCCCTGTCCATTTCTGCTGTTGTCTAGCGCTGCGTTGGTGAGGGCACCACGCCTGCCCACCCCCGTGTGCCTTGCCTTTCGGCAGAGCCCGGCAGCAGCAGTCATGCTGCCGTGAGTGGGCCAGCGTGGCGCTGGGCGGGCGTGCTGCAGTCGGGCACGTGCCAGCGAGCAGACCTGCCGGGTCGGAGAGTGGTTGGCACGTCTTTTTCTTTTTTAAGTGGCTGCATGAGTTCGCAGAGCCGTCAGCAATGTCAGAGTTCTGACTGCTTCGCATCCTCACCAGCCCCTGGTGTAGTGAGTCTTTGTAATCGTCCCCATTCTGACCGGTATATAGCGGTGCTGCATTTGGGCCAGTTTGCATTTCTCAGATCGGTAAGCGGCCGAGCCCTTGTTCACACGCTTGTCATTCGGACGTCTGTCTGAGGGAGCTGTGTGCGTGTCTCTCGCGTCACCTTCCTGGGTTGTGGTGCAGCCCTGTCCAGTGAGGAGAAAGACCCACACCTGGCCGTCTAGTGTTTTATGAAAGTGTAGCGGGCACGCAATGTCTTACTAGTTTCAGTTGCGCAGCCTAGTGATTCGACATTCACTTCTCGCACAGTGTGGTCACCCCACCAAGTCTGGTGACTGTCTGTCATTGTGCAAGCTGATCAGTATTACTGGTATCCCCCTTCACCTGCCCCCCACCCCGTCCCCCCCAGTAGCCAAGAGGTGGAAACACCTGGCCGTCCCTGGATAGACGGCGCCACTCAGCCGCATCCGAGTGTTGCCATTTGCAGCGACTTGGGTGGGCCTAGAGGGCGTCATACCAAGTGGAGTAAGTCAGAGAGAGACAGACGCCGCACGATCTCACCCATGAGTGGAATCTCAAAACAAAGTAAGTGAACACATCCCATAACTTTAACAGAGAAGGTTTGTTGTTAAAGTAAAGGGTGGCAAAGGACGGAAAGAGGGAAAAGAGAGCTCCGACGTGTACCTCATCGACAACCCCAGGAAGCAACCACCCCGGGGCCCAGGGAGAGACAACTGGGAAAAAACCGGCAGCTTAAAAACAGGCCTTTCCCCGCAAAAGAGGCTAAGGTCAGATCTCTGAGATGATGCCACGCGCCCCTGAGGTGAAGATGAAGTTTGCTGGGCCTCAAGAGAGAGTGCCCACAGGCCGGTGCTGTGGGCAACCGCTGCCCAGCACTGCTCAGCTCACCCACAGCGCAGGAAACCCCAGGAGGAAAAAGGCGCCCCTCCTCCATCCCGCTGGCTCCTCCAGCGCCCCCTAATGGCAGAGACTGGCACAGAGCTCTCGGCCGCGCAGAAGTGAGGCTGGCAGAGTCCAGCTCTGGTGTTACAAAATCGGGCAAAATAGGGTGATCGGGGACCAAGAGGCGACAAGTTTGTGACCGGCACGGCTGTGTGTCATTTTGTATTGATTTGCAGAATTTCTTTATATATTCTGGCAATGCATGGTGTATTGGTTGTGTTGCAAATATTTTCTCCCACTCGATTTATCTTTTAGCCACTTCGTCTTTTTAAAAGAAGAAAAGCTTTTAATTTTAATGTAGTTCAATTTATCACATTTTTATGGTAGTACTTTTGATGTCTTTTTTATGAAGTCTTTTCTACCCTAAGGCTGTAAGAATGTCCTCCAATGTTTCCTTACAAGCTTCGCTGGTTTCTTTTCGCATGTAGGTTCTTAACTGGCCTGGAACTGACTTCTGTGGGTGGCTGGTGTGAGGCAGAGGGGGAGCCAAGGTACTCCTACCCCACGTTTCACCCAGCTGACCCAGCAGTACTTCTTTTTTAAAAAATATATTTTATTGATTATGCTGTTACAGTTGTCCCATTCCCCCACTTTATTCCCCTCCGCCCTGCACTCCCCCTTCCCAACTGCATCCCCCCCCCCCCCCCCCCGCCTTGTTCATATCCATGGGTCGTACATACAAGTTCTTTGGCTTCTCCATTTCCCACACCGTTCTTAACCTCCCCCTGTCTATTTTGTACCTGCCAATTATGCTTCTTATTCCCTATACCTTTTCCCCCAATTCCTCCCCTCCCCGCTGATAACCCTCCATGTGAGCTCCATTTCTGTGATTCTGTTCGTGTTCTAGTTGTTTGCTTAGTTTGTTTTTGTTTTTGTTTTTTTAGGTTTGGTTGTTGAGAGCTGTGAGTTGTCATTTTACTGTTCATATTTTTGATCTTCTTCTTTTTCTTGTATAAGTCCCTTTAACACTTCCTATCATAAGGACTTGGAAAGGACATCATCTCCCCACTGCGGTGAGCCCTATGGCACGGCTCAAGTGTCCACCAAACCTGACTCTCCCTGGCCTCTCTGTCTTGTCACCTTCTGCCCACCCTTCAATCAGCCCCTCAGTCTTTATCACTGTAGTTTCATGAGAAATCAGGCCCCTGCCTCCTTCTTCAGGAGAATCTTGGTCATTCTTACCCTTTTACATTGTCATTAACATTTAAATCAGCTTGCCAATTGTCTCAAAAAAAATTCTGTTATTGTGACTGGGATTACGTTACATACGGGTCACTTGGGAAGAATTGGCATAGTTCAGTATTGAGTCCTCAACCTCTAAACATGTATGTGGACTCACTGAATTAAATCTTCCCTAGTCTTAATAACATTTTCTATTTTCCTGTATAGAGGTTTCAAACACCTTTCAGTAGATTTCTTCATAGGGTGTGGAAATTTAATACTATTGCAAATAATTTTTCATTTAAAATTTCTCTTTATTACTGGCAAATTACTCATTAGTATAAATAACCATATTTATGGTAATTTTAAATTCGTATATATTAGAATCTGATTGTACTTTGTTGTTTCTGGGCTTTCTCTTGTTTTGGAAGGGTTTTCCTACCCAAAGCTATCAAAAGATTTTCTACATTTTATTTTTACACTTTTAGAGTTTTATGTTTAAATGTTAGATCTCTAACCCACATGTATTTAGCTTTATTAATGAAGAATTTTGTTTTATTTTCATAATTCTCTAAAGTTTTGCACACGCCCATGAGTCAGCTTTCAGGCTGTCCTGCTCATTTTCACTGATAACACCTGTTTTTCCTGTTTAATAACATGCTATGTTTAACACACACTTTAATTACTCCGTGTTGTGGGATAGGGGCTTGATAACACAAGCCCCTTGTTAACTTTCCCCAATTTGGACAATTCCAGAATGTTTTATTTCCCGTGTGAACACTGGAATAACTTGGTCGGATTGTACATGTAGAGTTGTGGATTAAAAGGGTATTGACTTAGTTTCGGGGGCACAGAACAGTGATCGGACATTTATGTAATTTATGAAGTGATTCCCCAGAAACTGGTATAAAATAATATTGAATGCCAACTGTAATTGATAAAAAAGGAGAAGGTAAAATAAGTTTTCAAAAAGTGTATTGCATCAGGGAAGAGTCGACAGTGTGGAACCTCCCCCCACAGGAGCAGAACATGTCCGTTCGCTCACCAAGCCTGCATTCACGTCTCCAGGAAGGCGGCATAGGTCTGAAGTTTAGTTTTCATCCAGTTTTACATTCCCAGTTGTTTTTAACAAGTTTTGCCTCGACACATGGGAAAAGTAAAATCCACCCAAGGAGGTTTACTCAGAGCCTCCTCCCCTCCCAGCCCCTCACCCACGCTGTGCGCTGGTCTATCGCTCGTCCTCACGGCGCCCACGACAGGAGCAAGCCCAGACGACCTATCTGACCCGCGTCACTCCTACGAAGAAAAGGCCCCGCTGGGCGCATTCCCCTGCCCTTTGCTCGGCGTTAGTGACACCGGCTGTGCACTGTCCCCGTCGTGGGCACGTGGCATCATCACTGAAGCCAGCCCCTTGTGAACAGGTGCTGCGTTGTCTGAGGCTCTCGCTCCTACAGGCTTTCCTGGGAGAAACCAGGTGACCGTGTCATTCTGTGTATGCGCAGGTGTACCTGTCGCAGAACTTTTCAGCAGTGAGGGTGTGGGTTCACTGGGGATACTTGTTTTTCACTCGGAGAAATGCTTTGCCCTGGACCAGCAAGGCCTGTGGCTGTCCCACTGCCCTCTGTCCCACAGTGCGTGCCGGCCTTCCAGTCAGACGGTTGACGCTGGCACCTCAGGGAGGCTCCGGTGCACATCCCCCCAGTCAGGAGGGAGGCAAGCTTCCATGTCTCGGAGTGGTGGGGGGTCCTTCTTCCGTGACTGACCAGGACAGCTGTGTCTTTCCGAGTCTGTTTTCCACTGGCTTCATATGGGTTTTGTTTCTGGGGACGTCCTCTCATTCAGTCCTCACGTTTATCCTACATGCTGGTCCCTGGAGTGTCCTCTCTACAGACACGGAAGGGCAGGCGTAGAGAGCTCAGGCACCTCGTCCCACTCGCACAGTTAGCCAGCCTGCAGGGCTGGCGTCCAACCTGGTTTCGTCTGGCCCTGGAGCTCCCTTTCCACACTGTCTCACCCTGCCCCTCCGGTGGGCAGCCCACTTACCTGGAGGCAGGAGCCGTGGTCCCGAATTTGGTAGCCCCACCTGGGACGTCTCTGAGAGCCATCCCTCCCTTCTGCCCCAGGGGTCAATGTCCTGGCTGACACGCCTCAGGTGATTTATTGACCCCATAGACACCGTTCTACAGTTGGCCCAGGATCACACATCGAGACGCAGGTTTGAGAGGGTTAGAAACACACTTTGGAAACATATTTCATCCTGACTCCAGACTTAACTAAGATGCTGCTGGACTAATACCTTGGACGAGCAGAAACTGGCGCTTTGTGCAGTCATCCCCATCTCCGTAAAAATAAAACAAAAGCGGGTTGCCTGGCGTGAGGCACCCATGCTTGTTTCCTGCAGGGAAAACCAAATGGAGAGGTGCCGGGGGTTCATCATTAGTGCCACAGGCCTGGGTCTAATCAGAGCACCTCGCAGCCTCTTTATTCCAAGATGTTCGTAGGTACCATCAAATCAATATCAGTTGAAATACTCTTTAATGATATGATCATTTCAGAATTAGACTAATTTTAATTAGCAAAAAAAGCATTTTTGGAACAGAAAACTTGTAGCTTTCTCAGGTGACTCATGCTGCTGCCAGCATTTAGAATTTTCCTTAGGGGAAAAAAGTGCAGTATTTAACTTCCGATGAGCATTCACCCTGATTTTTCCTAGCACCCAAGTTACGCTCAGGTAGTAAGCTCTCAAGAAAGCTTTTAGGGTGGAGGGGTAGGGAGAAAATGCAGACAACTGTAATTGAACAACAATAAATAAAAAAAAACGATTTAAAAAAAAAAAGAAAAGCTCTTGGCCTTTCCCAGGTCTCTGCGGCACTGCGGGTACCCACCGCAGTCAGGTCCCCGTGCTACTCCTGGGCCGTCCCGGGGTGAACGAAAAGGCACAACGAGGGCCTTCAATCCCAGAACCCGCCGCCCTTCTGACCCCCTCGCCACCAGATGCCACACACTCGCCCCTTCAGCCAGGTAGGTCTCTGCTTCCCCAGACACAGGGAAGCGGAGGGCCAGAGCCCACCTTCAGACCTTGCCTCGTCACGCTTCGTTGGGCCACATATCATTGAGCGTAGTGGGGTTTTCAGAAAGAAATTAAATAAGTGGACTTTATTTAAAAATTGAGAGATTTTAGACATGAGTTTGGGTGGTGAACACACAGTGCAGTATACAGACGTGCTATAGCATTGTGCTCCTGTGTCAT